>NW_027506897.1:867500-897500 GCF_052324685.1 Brachyhypopomus gauderio
GTGTGTGTGAGGGAACTCACTACAGTCAGAGAGGAACTACACACGTAGGATATTGACTGTGTGTGTGTGTGTGTGTGTGTGTGTGTGTGTGTGTGAGGGAGCTCACTAGTCAGAGAGGAACTACACATGCAGGACAACACCATGATCAGTACACTTTGACCACATGCACTTACACAAACACGTGGTCAAAGAGTTTGACAAAACACTAAAGGGTGTAGCACTAGGACGACATGTGCAAACAACTACCACACACAGAGATGAACATCCAACTTCACAGAGACCATCACATAATCAAACACCCACACCTGCACGTCAACGCCAGCACAGAGCCATGACAGGACAACAACTACACCACCTGCCCCTACGACCTCAACAGAGCCCATCAACTAGCTCTACATTCCAATCAATAACCTCCAGAGCCACACCTCCACCCCCCCAGAGCCACACCTCCACCCCCCAGGGCCACACCAGCTCACCAGCACCACCAGCCACACAGCAGAGGTCCAGGAGCCCCCGTGCCCCTGGAGCAGAGCCACCAGCAGCAATACAGCGATGCAGATGTCGTCAGAGGGACCCACTCCAGTCAAGAGATGGGTGAGATCAAACAGTTACTGCAGTACGTCTGCACAAGACTCACAATTTAAAACTGCACTGCCTCATATTAGACACAAATAACTACACCAGATACAAATAAATACATACACACCCTTCAGATATTCATTGTTTTTTTATAGTCTATCTCATTTTAAATAAATATAACATGGCATCTCTCACAGTAAGTCTATGGAACATTCAAGGCCTCAGATCATCAGTCTTTGGTTTAAAATCCTTAAACAGTGACTTTAAAAGCTGTACAAAGACCTTGACATCATAATCCTACAGGAAACATGGTGTAAGACTGACATGGTCACCCACTGTCCCACAGAATATAGAGAAGTTACAGCACCATCACAAAAGATGAGTTCAGCACACCAAGGCAGATGCTCAGGGGGATTAATAATCTGGTACAAATAAAATGTCATGGTACAGCTCCGACCCCACCCCTTTGGGCGTGTGTTTATGTAGTCTGCGTCTAGTCATCTGCGCCTGTGTATCTTCGTGGGTGTGGTTGTGTCCGAGTGTGATTATCCGTCTCACCTGTGGCTCGTCTTTCGTCAACACTCGGGGTTTATGTGGTTTGTCTATTTAATGTGCGTTCGCGCAGTGTCCTGTGCTCGTCTCGTTTTATTGTTAAATAAAATTTGTACACGTAATAAAGTAACAGCTGTTTTGGAGCCGGTCTTCGTGCCTCGTCCTTCCGCCTGCACATAGCGTTACAGAAAGACGAGCCGAAACAGTAAAGATGCCAGGTCGTTCATCCCGTGCCAAGAAGGGGAAGAGGGCGAGTCAACACCATCACCCCTCTTCCCCTGTGCGTCTCCACGCCCCCCGGAGGACCCGCTGGTGGTGTATGCGGGGATGGTGGGCGTGGCCTCTCCCGAGGAGGAGTTTGGGAGTGAGGACTTGGGAGAGGAAGAGACAGAAGGTGGAGCCAGCTACTCCCCGTCGGTGTACTCTGCCCCCACGGAGTGCTACGGGGAGGACGTGAGTCCCCCTTCATCGGTGTATTCCGCTCCTACTGTCTACTACGGAGTGGGAGAGGAGGAGGTCAGCCCACCGCCGTCAGTTAACTCAGCCCCTACTGAGGACTACAGTGAGGAGGAAGACTACAGCAGCCTTCCTTCATCGGAGTGTTCCGCTCCCACTGTGTACAGCGGTGAAGAGGAGGAGGAGAACGACGTAAGCCCTCCTCAGTCCGAAATCTCTGAGGGCGTGTTCTATTCCGAGAGGGAGAGTCCAACGCCTGCTGACCACTCCGGAGAGACCGTGAGGGAGAAGAGGCGTGGGAGAGAAGGCGCGCCTCTTTCCTACCCCGAGGGCAGCCCAATGGACTGCTCCCGGTGCGACACATCGGAGGAGCGGATGAGGGGGAGTTCGGGCGGCTCTGAGGAAGAAGAGCTGGAGCTGGAGGAACCCGTACAGAGGACACGGCCAGTGGAGCGACCTCCAAGGGGAGGTGGGGGTTCCCTAGGGAGAGTTCGGAGGGAGGAGACGGAAAGGTGGCAGGCGTACCCTGCACCGCGTCCTCCAACAGCTTCCCCGGTGACGGGTCGTGCGCCCACCGAGAGAGCTGCTGGGGCGTCCGCCACGTGCGGGGGATCCGCGCCGAAGGTGGAAGGAGTACCGCCCACTGCAGTGCCTGCAGGCCAGGGAGTGTTTTCTCCCTTGGCAGCTCTCCTGGCCATGAGAAACGTATTCCCATGTCTGTCAGTATCTGTTCATGTTTGTACCCTTGTGTTTTCCGAATCCCCTTTTCCCTCTTGTGCCGCTTGTATTTCATGTTCCGATGTGTGTGTTTGTAAATGTGCCATTATGTGTGTCTAATGTGTTTTCCCCCATCTTCCCAGGGAGGGTGTTCTAGGCTGTTCGTGGCGGACTCTCCACCGAAGGCGGTCACCTCCCAGACACAGGACTGAGGGCTCCGGATCCGCCCATCGGTGTGGGTTCGGGGCGTTCGGTCCTGTTGGCACCCCGGGATGGGTAGTGCCCTTGGTGGGGGGCTCTATTACGGTACAGCTCCCGACTCCTCCCCTCTGGGCGTGTGTTTATGTCGTCTGCGTCTAGTCGTCTGCGTATCTCCATGGGTGTGGTTGTGTCCGAGTGTGATTATCAGTCTCACCTGTGACTCGTCTCGTCAACTAACTCCTCTATCTGATCACTTGGGGTTTATGTGGTTCGTCTATTTAATGTGCGTTCGCGCAGTGTCCTGTGCTCGTCTTTGTCTGAGTGTCACACGTTTGTGTTAAACGTTAGATGTGCACTGTCTGCGCTATTTATACACGTAATAAAGTAACAGCTGTGTTGGAGCCGGTCTTCGTGCCTCGTCCTTCCGCCTGCACATAGCGTTACATAAAATTTACACACATTTATAGACATTATTTAAAAAGGGAAATACCATATTTGGCTCAAAGTCAAAGGCACCATAGTATCCTCACAAAAAGACATATTCCTCTGTGCCATTTGCATCCCTCCCTCAGAGTCCCCACACTACTCTGAAGACATGTTTCAGTTAGAGAAACAGGTGAGACATTTCCAGGCCCAGGGACATGTGCTCATCTGTGGGGACCTGAATGCTAGAACAGGCACACAACCCACTTCATCCACACAGATAAAGATCAGACTCCTAATAAATTATCCTGTATTAATAATAATTTTTCTCCCCACAGAAATAACCATGATAATATCATCAACAAAAATGGAAAATAACTTCTGCAGCTCTGTCAAAGTCTGGGTCTGTACATTGTGAATGGTAGGACACGAGGGGACTCCTTAGGAAGAGACACATTTTGCTCACCTCTTGGCAACAGTACAGTAGATTACATCATTACAGATTTAGACCCTTTCTCTCTCCGTGCATTCACTGTAAAACAACTAACTCCTCTATCTGATCACAGCCAAATCACTGTGTTCCTTAAAAGGACAGAGAATAACACTGCACTCACACAGCCCAGTAAGCTGTTTAATATCAGGAGATTTGTAAGTCGCTCTGGATAAGAGCGTCTGCTAAATGCCATAAATGTAAATGTAAATGAGACCATACAGATGGGCCCAACACAATGCAGAAGAGTTCCAGAAAGCAATCAGCACTCAAGAAATTCAAACACTTTTAGACACCTTTCTGGACAGCACACACACTCATAGTAACGAAGGCATCAATCTTGCAGTTAAGAATATAAATCATATTTTTACCACAACTGCCAAAATATGCCTAAGAAAATTAAGGAACAAATCAAATCCAACGGATAATATGTGGTTTGATACAGAATGTCAAAACATCAGAAAAGAATTAAGAAAACTATCAAACCAAAAACACAAACTCCCAAACAATGAAGACCTACTCCTTCAGTACTGTGAAACACTGAAACTCTACAAACGTACACTCAGAATCAAAAAAGCTTAATATACACAACAACAACTGACACTAATTGAGGAGTCCATCAATACAAATAATTTTTGGAACCACTGGAACACTCTTAATAAATCTAAATCTGAAGAATTGGTTATCCAAAATAGTGACATATGGATAACACATTTTAAGTCACTATAATAAATTACCCAATACAATACCTGAACAAAAACATATAACTGAAAAACTTAACATATTAGAACGGGCAATAAAACAGTCCCAGAATCCCCTGGACTCCCCCATTACTGAGCAGGAACTTAGAAATAAAATATCTACCCTAAAACCAAAAAAAGCAAGTGGGCCTGACACCATTTTAAATGAAATGATCAAACATACAAGTAAAAAATTCCAAATGGCCATCCTCAAACTATTCAACATGATTCTGAGTGTAGGTCACTTCCCTAATATCTGGAATCAAGGACTTGTAACACCGATTTTCAAAAGTGGAAATAAATTCAACCCTAATAACTACCGAGGCATCTGTGTGAACAGTAATCTGGGGAAGCTACTCTGTAGTATCATTAATTCAAGACTTATAAACTTCCTTATGAAGCCCAGTGTTTTGAGTAAAAGTCAGATTGGATTCATACCAAATCACCACACATCAGATCATATTTACACCCTACACACCATAATTGACCTACATGTTAACCAGAAAAAAGCCAAAATATTTGCATGTTTCATAGCAAATATAGCAGCACCTGGTCTCACTCTACATGACTCAGAAATCAAGTTTCTGCTCTATGCAGATGATCTGGTTCTGTTGTCCCCCACAGAGAAGGGGCTGCAGCAGAACCTGGACCTGCTGGAGCAGTACTGCCAGACCTGGGCCCTGGCAGTGAACTTGAAAAAGACCAAAACAATAATCTTCCAAAAAAGAGCCAGATCTCAGGGAAGCACATCACATTTCACACTAGGGTCACAAACCTTAGAGTCCTGTACAGACTACAATTACTTAGGTTTGAAGATTAGTTCAACTGGAAACTTCAAGCATTTAATGAACTGAGAGAGAAAGCACGCAGGGCATTCTATGCAATCAAACGGCAAATTCAAATTCAAATACCAATTCAAATTTGGCTAAAAATATTCCAGTCTGAGACCCAATTCTATTGTATAGTAGTGAGGTGTGGGGGCCACTCGTAAACCACAATTTTGAACAATGGAACAGACACCCAATTGAGATAATGCACTCTGAATTTTGAAAAAGTACTCTGCACGTCCACAGGAAGACAACAAATAATGCATGTAGAGCTGAATTAGGACAATTCCCACTATTACTCAAAATTTAAAAAAGGAGTATTAAATATTGGCTACATGTAAAAAACAGTGAGCCCCACTCCTACCACTACAAAGTCCTGCAATGCCCAGAGCTGAGCAGAGAGAAGAGTCCCCTCACACAGCTGGTCCTGACACTGAGTTCACTAACCAACACTAACACTGTTCCACATCAGGACCAGACTGGAATACAATCAATCAGGCCAAAAAAATTTATAACACTTCAAAAACAAAACTACATCACCCATTGGAACGCACAAACACAAGCACAAAACAAAATGCCGTGCTATCTGGCCCTAAAACGACAGTACACTGTAGCAGACTACTTGCTTACAGTGACTGATACTAAACACAGAACCACGTTGACAAAGTACAGACTTAGTGAACATAGCCTGGCCATCGAGACCGGTCGATACAAGAGATCATGGCTGCCCAGAGAGCAGAGACTCTGCCAACAATGTAAAAGTGTAACTGTAGAGACAGAGCTGCACTTCCTCACTGAATGTGGAACATTTCACCAAATACGTCAGATCTACTTCACAACATTTGAGCTGATTCACCCCAACATTATGTCCCTACCTAAGAACGACAAACTCCCCGTCCTCCTGGAGAAGAGAAAGCAGCACTTTAGCGCGGAGATATGTGTCTATCTTACACAACATGAGGGACAGTGAGTAGCACACACACACACAAACACACACATACACATACACACACATATGCACACATATACACCCTGCTTGATTTATATTGATCTATTTATTTCTTATCCTCTACTTATGTTATTTATTTGCTTTCCTTTCTTTTCACTTCTTCAACTTTAAATTCATGTTCAAGTTCATCATAATTAGAATTGTTCATATTTTTCAATGATTTATTCATGTTGAATGATAACACTGCTTTGGCAATACTGTAACTGAATATGGTCATGCCAATAAAGCTTATTGAATTGAGAGAGAGAGAGAGGATACTGACCGTGTGTGTGTGTGTGTGCGCGAAGGAGAGGGAGAGAGAGAGAGAGAGAGAGAGAGAGAGAGAGAGAGAGAGAGAGAGAGAGAGAAAGAGAGGATATTGACTGTGTGTGTGTGTGAGAGAGAGAAGGTATTGACTGAGAGAGAGAAAGGATATTGACTGTGTGTGTGTGTGTGCGCGCGTGTGTGTGAAATAGAGAGAGAGAGGATACTGAGTCTGAGTGCGAGAGAGGATATTGACTGTGTGTGTGTGTGTATATCTGTGTGTGTGAGAGAGAAAGGATATTGACTGTGTGTGTATAAAGAGTCAGTAAGTCAGTAACTCACTGTAGTATCTCCAGTGTACAGTGTGGATCCTCCAGTAGAGCAGAGAGCTGATTCACTCCTGAGTCTCCTGGTTTATTGTTGTTCAGTTTCAGCTCTCTCAGGTGTGATGAGGGGTTTGACCTCAGAGCGGAACATAGAGCAGCACAGCCTTCCTCTGTAATACTGCAGCTAGACACACTGTAGAGAGAAGGAGAAAAACTCACACTTACACATCAACACAAACGTGAACACAAACACAGACACTGTGTTAAGCGGGGGTGTGCGAACGCGCACAATCCGCTTGGGGTTTTTATTATAGGGACCCAAATGTCAAACCACAAACTATAAAAAACCAATGAACAGAAACCTCCGCCAGAAAGGAATGCGAGAAAAGAAAAACGCCCTTGTGACAATATACACTAAGGGGGAAAAATAAGAGGGAACTGAGGAACACGTGGAGAGGACTCGACACGAGGTAAGTAAAAAATAAGTAATAAAACTCACTAGCAAAAACAAAAATGCGGAATGGAGCCGACGCGATGAGGATAACAGCAAGAAATAAAATAAACAAATAACCCACAACTAAGGAATGCAGAATGAGATCAACGCGACTGTGGAATTCAACTGAACAGGAGCGATAGAAATAACAAATCAAAGAATGCAGAATAAGACCAACGCGAATAAGGAAACTGAAATCAAAAGACAACCAAAAGACGCGGAACGAGGTCAACGCGACAACGAGAGAGAGGTAAGGAAACAAAAACTGTCAGAGAAGGACTGGCAATCAAGCCGAATGCGGCGAAAAACAAAACCCTTCCTAACTAAACCAAAAACTGGATAGGAAGAAAATAGCGGGGGGGGAAACTTGAGAATGGCCCAAAGGGCGCAGGAGTGAACACTCGAAAAGACAGGGGAAAGCGACAAGAGTATGGGTCGTGGTGGGACCTGCCCTGAGAGAGGACCGTGAGCGCCCTCTGGTGGTCTTGGGCGGGGCAGCGCTGTGGCCTGCCCTGACACAATGTGTGTGTATTCAGGAGAGACATGCAGTGATTTGTGTGTGTGTGCATTTGTATGTGTATGAGAGAGAAAGAGAGAAAGAAGATACTGTGTGTATGTGTGTGTGTGAGAGAGAGATACAGAGGATATTGACTCTGTGTGTGTGTGTGTATATAAGAGAGAGGATATTGACTGTGTATGTTTGACAGAGAAAGAGAGAGAGAGAAAGAGGGAGAGAGAGGATATCAACTGTGTGTGTGTGTGTGTGTGTGAGAGAGAGAGAGGGAGTTTGTGAGTTTGTGTGTGTGTGAGAGAGAAAGGATATTGACTGTGTGTGTGTGTGTGTGTGTGTGTGTGTGTGTGTGTGTGTATATAAAGAGTCAGTAAGTCAGTAACTCACTGTAGTTTCTCCAGTGTACAGTGTGGATCCTCCAGTAGAGCAGAGAGCTGCTTCACTCCTGAGTCTCCTGGTTCATTGTGGCTCAGATTCAGCTCTCTCAGGTGTGATGAGGGGTTTGACCTCAGAGCTGAACACAGAGCAGCACAGCCTTCCTCTCTAATACTGCACCTAGACAGACTGTAGAGAGAAGGAGAAAAACTCCTCACACTTACACATTAAAACACACGTGAACACAGACACTGTGTGTGTATTCAGCAGAACAGACATGCAGTGATGTGTGTGTGTGTGTGTGTGTGTGTGTGTGGTAGAAAATCTAACATTTTCCATGATGCTATGCTTTATTTAGTGTATGTTAATCACGATAGTCACATGATAAATGTACATGCTAGTGCTCTTTACTTATATATGTGTTAACTTAATCATGTAAGTAGGGCACTGAAGCCATTCAGTGTCTGGTGTGGCTCAGTAGGCCTTAGAATTGTACTGTCTTTCCTCTGTCTCATGATTGGTCCACTCTGGGTTCCTGATGTTTCTATGGTGATCTTAGAGCTGGGCGATTAATCGATATTATCTATTAATTCGAATTTACAGTTAAGGACGATGTGTTTTTATGAAAATTGATTTTCTGAGCCTTAATTTTCACCACCGACGCTGCACTGTGGGCTTCCGTAGTTCAGTGAGTTTAGCACCTCCCACCCATCCGCCCTCAACACACACGTACACATAAATATGACGGCGGAGCTTGTGCCCAAGAAAAGAGCAACTAGCTCCGTGATCTGGAGTTGGTTCGGTTTTCCGGCGTCAGACGTAGACCAAACAAGTCCTCGCTGTAAGGTGTGTTTGAAACCGATAGAGGGAGAGAGCGAAGAGTGCTATTGTTCAGTTGCATTGTGAATAAAGTTTCCCTCCGTGGGATATTTTGGATTAAGCAGTTTCTGCCTCAAACCCGCTTCAATGGATTATACTTTCGCGAGTGACCGTAGCGCGCGGCTCCACACACCTCGCGCAAACCTGCACGAACGGCGGAAGCGTTTATTTGTCCGAAACGATATGTTAGTATAAAGTAACACCCCTCAAAAACAGGG
Organism: Brachyhypopomus gauderio; assembly: GCF_052324685.1. NCBI lineage: Eukaryota > Metazoa > Chordata > Actinopteri > Gymnotiformes > Hypopomidae > Brachyhypopomus > Brachyhypopomus gauderio. The sequence continues at coordinate 876,540 of NW_027506897.1, forward strand.
GAAGGAACATTTACCTGACAAAAATTAATGTTGCATTGTGTTCCAGGTTTGAAAAGTGCTGGAATTTAGGCTAAAGTGAGGGCAGCCCTGTTCTTAATCAGAATGTAGACAGTGTGACTGTCAGTGCGCAACATGCAACAATTGTTAAATTGCATTGTCACGTAGGGCTACGCCCCCCTCTCCCCGCTGTCACTCCAATGTCTCTGTTATCGTGGTTCTGTCATTCCTTGCCCGTTAGCCCCGCCTTGCTTGTTTGTTGCACCGGTCTCTGTCTGTCTACCACGCCCGTGTCTTGATCCTTGTCAGCTGTGTCTTGTTAGTTCTATGTCCATATAATCCCTGTATTCCCCCCTGCCTGGTTATCGGTGGTTTTGTTTTCCCTGTTCACGTCCCTGGATTCTGTTTGCGAGTTTGCGCGTTAATATTCTGTGTTCCGTGTTTCTCCGTTGTGTCTAGTTGCCGTGTTCTAGTATGCCTGTGTACCTTACATGTTCTGGCTGCCCTCCTGGTTTGACCCACGCCTGTCCATTTGACCATGGTTTTGGTATTCCCATGAATAAGTCTCGCTCTCCTCAGCGTTTGTGTCCGCCTTCTTGCTCCGCAGCGGGAGCTGCTTACATAACCACCGATCTCACAAGGACACAGCGAGGGAGCGAGACTCTGGTAAGTTTAATCGCTGTGATGAGATGTTGGCTGGTTCAATTCAGTTTAACTCTCCGATATCACAGCGCGAACGAACCAGAGACAGGGATTCCCCTTGCGCTGTGGGTACAAAGGTGTCTCGTCACTTTAAACACAAAGCGAAGTTACTTTTAGTTTCTAGTGTTTGTGACGAGCTCCCTGATAAGCGCTATGTGTCTACCTGGCTTGGTGAACGCTACAGGGAGGAGCAACCTGTAGCACAAGTCGCGGGCAGACGGAATGAATATGCAGACGAGCGTTGGCTTGGATCTCGGTTGGCTTTCAAAAGCCATTGTGAACTCCCGATTCCCCCCGAGAAGGCGGAGTCACAACGAAAGCCACCGAGAAGCGGTTGTGTCTGTGTGTTCTTTCAGGCGCAGACCAGACCGGGGAAAGAAGACCACGCCCCCGGAGCAGAGCCCCGCCGCCACAACGCATCGTGTGGTCAGTACCTGCCCCGTGGAAGAAGACCTCCCTCCGCTGATCCTACCAGCCACTCCCCGAAGGCTCCCCAAGAAATTTTTGGGGGGGAGTAGTGGCCACGTCGGCTTGGCGGGCCCGCCCCCCAAGGACGTCGGCTTGGCGGTCCCGCCCCCGAAGATGTCGGCTTGGTGGCTCCGCCCCCGAGCGCATCTCCTCACCGGCCTGTTCCCGTGACCCGGTGGGGGTCGTCCACGCAGGTTCCTGTTCCCATGACCCGGAGGAGGTCGTCCACGCCGGTTCCTGTCCCCGCGACCCAGATGGGGTCGTCCACGCCGGTTCCTGTCCCCGCGACCCAGATGGGGTCGTCCACGCCGGTTCCTGTTCCCGCGACCCAGAAGGGGTCGTCACCGGCTCCTGTTCCGTCTGCCCGTCTGCTGGCACCTGTTCCCGCTGCCCGTCCGCTGGCCGCACCTGTTCCTGTTCCCGCTGCCCGTCAGCCGGCCCTGTTTCCCCCGGAGAATGTGCTGCCCACATGTGGGCATGGACTGAATGTCTCGTTGCCCATGTTCCCCTTGCTCCCATGTCCTGTCCCTGGTTTTGTGATGGTTCCTGTCCCTGTGGTTGTGTCTGCTCAAGTCCATGTGCCTGTTCCTGTGTCTGTGTCCGGTGGTGTTGTCTCTGTCCCCGTGTCTGTTCCCCAAGTCGTTACCACCTTTGTGCCCGTGCCTGTCTATGTTGTTCATAGTGTCTATGCCTCTGTGTTTGCCTCTGCCCTGTCCCCTGGCCCTGCTCCCGTACCTCACCCTGGCCTTGCCTGTGATGCCATGCCCCGGCCCAGCTCCTGGCCTGTCTCTGGTTCCACTGTCTCTGCCCTGCCTCAGTCTCTGTGCCCTGCCTGGCCCGGTTTCGTCCCTCCAGTCTGTCCCATAGTGTCCTGTCCCGTGTCCTCTGTCCCTCGCCGTGTGCCGTGGTTCCCTGTCCTGTCCTAGTCTGGTTCCCTGTCCTGTCTGCCCTTGCGTGCCCCGGAGTGGCACGCTTTGAGGGGGGGTTTTGTCACATAGGGCTACACCCCCTCTCCTAGCTGTCACTCCAGTTTCCCTGTTCCTCGTGTCTGTAATTTCCTTGCCCGTTAGTCCCGCCCAGCTTGTCTGTTTCTATGCTTTTCCCATTGTCTGCCACACCCCGTCGTCATTGTTATCACCTGTTCCCAGTTAAGTTCTGTGTATATTAGTCCCTGTGTCTCCCATGTCTGTATTGGTTGTTTTGTTCAGTGTTCCCATGCTTCCTGGTCTGTAAGTTCTCCTCGTTTTGCTGCTCTGTGTTCTATATCTGGTTTCTAGTTTGTATGCGTTTTCTCCATGTTTTGTTTTGAGTATTCGTTTGTTGTCTTAGTACCCTGTTTATTTCCTTGCGTCGTCATGCCTGTTTGTATTTTGTGTATGGACTGCCCTCCCGATATGACCCGTGCCTGTTACAATGACCACGAATATGGAATGCCCTTAAATTAATCAAATTATTTATATCTATTTATTTTTTGAGGGTGTGTTTATTTATTTATTTTAAGTTTGAGGGTGCATTGTGTCAGTGCTTAAACTATGTTGGAGAAAGCCTTCTAAAAGTTACTGGATGTTCTCACTTGTTTACAATTGTTTTTTGCTTGTTTCTGGTTGCACTTTAACCCCAAAGGGGAAATTTAAGTGAAAAATACTTAAAACTTTTTTTAACCATTCCTTTATCATCTGTAGTTTTTTAGTAGAGGAAAATAAATCTATTAAAATCGAAAATCGGATAAAAAAAATAATAATCGAAGATTTTTTGGGGGGCCATATCGCCCAGCTCTGGGTGATCTCACTCTGATCCTCACTGGAGACACCAGCTGGTCTCTTAGTCTCAACATGGAAGTGGCCACGTCGGCTCTCAGACCATCATAAGATCACCAAGCGTGGATGGAGCATGAGGGGAGGGGCCAATATGCATTTGTCCAATCGTGTGAATTATGCCAAGTTTATCCAATCGTATTAATTTACTTATCTTGTGATCACCTCATGTTCACCTCGTGAACACCTTGTGTGCTTATGGATTATGAGTATAAAAGATGAGAGATCTTGTGATCACCTCATGTTCACCTCGTGAACACCTTGTGTGCTTATGGATTATGAGTATAAAAGATGAGAGTTCTGAGAGGGGAATTATCTCTCTTTTGTAGACGCCTTGTGTGTGTGTGTGTAACTGAGATCTCTGGATTAATCCATACTTGCTTAATAAATTCATGTTACTTTATTACCTTACACAACTGCTTCTGACTTTTATTGTGTTCACCATTTAAGGTTTACAGAATTTCAACCACAGTGTGTGTGCGCGTGTGTGTATATTTGTGTGTGTGTGTGTATATTTGTGCGTGTGTGTCTGTGTATATTTGTGTTTGTGTGTGTATGTTTGTAGGTGTGGTGTGTGTGTGAGAGAGAATATATTGACTGTGTGTGTGTGAGAAAGAGAGAGAGAGAGAATCTTTTGACTGGGTGTGTGACAATGAGAGTGGCAGAGAGATAAAGTGTGAGTGTGTGTTTCTGTTTGTATGGGTATATGTGTATATGTGGGTGTATTTATGGGTATATGTGTTTGTGTGTGTATAAAGAGTCAGTAAGTCAGTAACTCACTCTAGTTTCTCCAGTGTACAGTGTGGATCCTCCAGTAGAGGAGAGAGCTGCTTCACTCCTGAGTCTCCTGGTTCATTGTAGAACAGATTCAGCTCTCTCAGGTGTGATGAGGGGTTTGACCTCAGAGCTGAACACAGAGCAGCACAGCCTTCCTCTGTAATACTGCAGTCAGACAGACTGTAGAGAGAAGGAGAAAAACTCACACTTACACATCAACACACACGTGAACACAAACACTGTGTGTGTATTCAGCAGGTCAGACATGCAGTAATGTGTGTGTGTGTGTGTGTGTGTGTGAGTGTGTGTGCATGTGTGTGTGTATATGTGTGTGTGTTTGTGTGTGTGTGAGGGAGAGCAGAGAGAGATATTGCCTGTGTGTTTTTGACAGAGAGAGAAAGTGAGAGAGAGAGAATATTGACTGTGTGACAGAGAGACAGAGAGAAAGAGAGAGGAAATTGACTGTGTGTGAGAGACAGAGAAAGTGTGTGTGTGTGTGTGTGTGTGTGTGTGTGTGTGTAAAGATAGAACTAGTGATTGACTGATATGGGTTTTTTGATGGCCGATGTCGATGCCGATATTTGGAGGGCAGTAATGGCCGATGGCTGATATATAAAGCCAATATTTTCATTTTTTAAATTTGAAAACTAATAAAATACTATAATAAAAATTATTTAAAAAACAATACACAAAACTAAAGAACTTAAAAGATTTATTTAGCACAGTCTGCTCTTCTTTGCTCTTTTTAAACTTTACTTCTGTAACGGGGGTTCTCAGACTACAGAGGACCCACGGGGTTTTTGTTTGATGGGCTCAGGAGCAAACTCCAAACAGTGAACTGAGGCCTCCGCGAGGAGCGGGAAACACAGAAAACAAAAGCAGAGAACACGTCTCTGAAAATCCCAACTAAAAAACACACGGAGGCAACGACTCGACGTGTCGGTACAAAACTGGAACACAAACGAACAAAACAAAGAAACCTAAGAACCATAAACACACGGAGGCAATGACTCAACGTGTCAGCACAAAACAGGAGCACAAACGAACAAAATAATGAAACAATGGTACAGGAAGGAAACAGCGAAGGAAAACTTGAGGTAGGCCAGGAAGGGCGCAGGAGAGAGACTCGAAGAGTAACAGGAGAAAGACTAAACAAACGAGAGAGTAATGCACTAGAGAAGAGTAGCATACCGGCTGGCAGTACGTGCGAGAGGCAACGAACAACTCAGCAGTGAGGCACTGCGACTGTGCCTGTTAAATAGGGGAAGGCACAGCTGCAGGTCCTCACTGCTGATTGTGTCTCGTTTGCGCATTCAGTCTAGCACTCCTTCTAGTGGCGACCGGAGGGACGGTTCTGGACCCAGCCCTGACAGACGTGGGTAGAGTGCGCCCTCTTGTGGCGATAGGGGGAACGGTCCTGGGTCCAGCCCTGACAACTTCAATGAAAAAAAAACACAAAAACTAAATAAAATACAAAATTTCAATGCACTTAACATACACAAGCAGATAGCAGCATCACTATATTTTTGAGAATGAACATTCATTAAAAAAATAAAATAGCAGCTGTAGTTTGTACTCCTAGCAGCTTGTACTCCTGTCCCTGTGCTTTCACTGATGTCTGCCTGTAAGCATCAAAATGGACACAAGGGGGCGCTCTACCAGTCAGAATGACAGAGCTGCCCACAGCATTGCCTGTGTGCAAATATCGGCCTCTTGGGCTCATATATCGGCCGATGCTGATTATCTAAAAAATGCCAAAAATCAGCCCGATTAATCAGCCGGCCTACTTCATAACATTTGAGCTGATTCAGCCCAACATTAACTCTCTAATACCCACAAACTCCCCACCCTCCTGGAGAAGAGAAAGAAAGCAGCACTTTAGCGAGGAGATATTTGACACACACACACACACACACGCACACGCACACGTGCACATGCGCACACACACACACACACACACACACACACACACACACACACACACACACACACACACACACACACACACACACATTACACACACACACACACACACAAGCAGACTGTAATGCCCCGTTAGTAAACACTTTAATTTATATTGATCTATTTATTTCTTCTCCTCTCCTTATATTATTTATTTACTTTCCTTTCTTTTCACTTCTTCAACTGTAATATCTTCATGTTCAGGTTCATCATAACTAGATTTGTTCATATTGGGTCCAGATGGGAACAGGTGGTGTAGAGGAAGATCACATGGGCTGACCTGTGGCAGGCAGAGCCACACCGCATGAACTTCTTAGTCCAGACAGACAACGATGTTCTTCCCAGCCCGTCCAACCTGCACTGCTGGGGTTTGGCTGATACACCCGCATGCCCCCTCTGACAGAGAAAGGAGACCCTTGAGCACATATTGAGTTGCTGCCCAAAGCACTGGGGGAAGACCGATACAGATGGAGACATGACCAGGTGTTAATCACCATTACAGAGAGCATCTGCAGTGCTATCACCAGCTGACGGAGGTCAAAACCATAGAAGAATGCCATCAACTTCATCAGAGCTGGGGAGAAACCAAAAGCTACAGCTAAAGCAACATCAGGGTTTCTCTGCACTGCTCAGGACTGGCAGCTGACAGCGGATGTGGGCAGCAAACGTAAGTTCCCACAGCATGTTGTCAACACAACACTCAGGCCTGACATCGTCCTGGTGTCAGAGACAACAAAGAATATTGTCATGCTGGAGCTCACAGTGACTTGTGAAGACCGTATGGAGGAGACCTTTGAGCAGAAGAAAGCAAAGTATGATGGTCTAGTCAAGGACTGCCAGGAAAAGGCTGGAAGGCGAGGAGCCAACCTGTGGAGGTTGATGAAGAGGCTTTGAGGCCAGACACTCTGTAGAGAATATGATGCACTCGGCATTACAGGGGAGAGGAAGAGGAGGACCATCTATAATAGCACTGAGGGCATCTATAACAACACTGAGGTCCATCTATAACAACACTGAGGGCATCTATAACAACACTGAGGGCATCTATAACAACTCTGAGAGCATCTATAACAGCACTGAGGTTAATCTATAACAGCACTGAGGCAGCAGAGAAAGCGTCTAGGTGGGTGTGGCTAAAGAGGGCAGATCCGTATCTGATCGCTGCTAGGGCACAAGCTGAGGTCTGATCAACCTTGGCTAGGTCACCTGAGTGAGGGTGTCTGATGCTCCAAAGACCCAAACACCCAGTGACCTCAGGTAACATCACTGATGATGTGTCCTAGCATTGCAGCTCAAGATGTATCATTAAGAGTATAATTGATTTATTCATGTTGAACGATAACACTGTAACTGGATATGGTCATGCCAATGAAGCTTATTGAATTGAACTGAGAGAGAGAGAGAGAGAGAGAGAGAGAGAGAGAGAGAGGGAGAGAGAGAGAGAGTATACTGACTGGGTCTGTGTGTGTGTGTGAGAGAGAGAGAGAGAGAGAGAGAGAGAGAGAGAGGGAGAGGGAGAGAGAGATAGAGAGAGCACATAGACTGTGTGTGTGTGTGTGTGTGTGTGTGTACTCATGTTTACTCATGTGTGTTGTTGAAATTACACATACTTTTCTTAAAAAGTAAAACATAAAAGTAAAATTTGTTCATAATATATTTAATAAAAAGATAATTCATTTCATATAAAGATTTTTATAATTTTCTTCTTTGCACTAATACAAATAAAAAAGTGGACTTATTGTTAGTTCCATGTAATTTTGGAATGAGTTTGCTGGTCTGGCCCCCTTGAGATCCGATTAACACTAGAAGCGCCGCGCCTCATTTACATACTTATACCTAGAAGCGCGGAGGGCCGGTCATCTGACCGATTTCACCACCTCCTACTAGCGCCGTGTTGTTTTCACCTACTTAAAGCGCGCCTCGGGCGGTCAAAAGACCGCTGAGTCTTTACACAGGGGAGCTGGTACTGACACATAATTAACGCTAGATGGCGTTTTGCACAAAAGGAAGAATGAGCCGCCCAAACAAAATATTCGTAATGGTGACATTTGCACGTAACGTCAATATGTTAACAAATTAATGTGACTAAACCTTTTAGAATCAGTGCCTTGTGACCTTGTTCTCAGTAGCTTTCCCATTGTCAGTTTTGTTTAGTTTCATATTGCATTTCCTGGTTTGTGCGAAAACGTAAATGCAAAATATAGTTTCAGTTTTGTTTCTTGGTTAGTGTAATAGTTTGCTTGGTTAGTGTAATAGTTTGCTTATTTGTCTGTGTGTTATTCTGTTGGCATATATGTCACTATATTATCATGTACGTTCGCCACACCACTAACCCACTGGCCCGCACCCCCACTGTGAAGCGTTCACGTCTTTTGTCTTGCTAATGCAACAGACTGCGCTGCAGCCTTCCACCCCCACATTCACAGAAAGCTTGTTCGATACTCAGAGTAGCAAAGTGAAGCCCGTAGACCGAGCTAAAGCAAGTTTGTTTGTATACTCAATGTTACGCCATTTCAAGTTTTAATGTCTAAAAGTTGTGTATGTTAGTGAATTGTAGGCTATGGTGAACATAACAAATCTACAAATAAATGTCTATAATGTTTTGTGTTAGACAAAGAACAAAAAGCATAAATAGGCAAAATAATTACAAAAATATCATTATAAAAGGTAGGCTATGTACCTTTGCGTAACAAAACGCAAAATTATTAAAATGATACGGATGGCTTCACGAATATAGTTGCCTCTGTCCTCTCTAATGTTCACTTTTTTATCTTGCCGTATTGTGTTGCCGTTTCAAATGAGGTGTTTGATCGGTGAATAGCCGATGTGTGATCCCACGTCCTAACGACCGTGTTATCACCGAGCGTTATCACCATTCGGTGATTTACATGTATCATATATTGCATAAGTTTCGTTCCCCACCTCAAATTAAGCTCCATTTATGTAGTGAATTGTGAACTTGAGAATAAACCTCCGCCGCTGTGGTTAATGTTCATGCACTGTTTGAACAATATTTATTAATTACAGCCAGGTTTTGGAGGTTGTAGAACACAGCTACAGGCCAACAACGGGTGCATCCCGTCTCTCTTTAGCGTATATTGCATAAGTTTCGTTCACCACCTCAAATTAAGTTCCATTTATGTAGTGAATTGTGAACTTGAGAATAAACCTCCACCGCTGTGGTTAATGTTCATGCACTGTTTGAACAATATTTATTAAATACAGCCAGGTTTTGGAGGTTGTAGAACACAGCTACAGGCCAACAACGGGTGCATCCCGTCTCTCTTTAGCGTATATTGCATAAGTTTCGTTCACCACCTCAAATTAAGTTCCATTTATGTAGTGAATTGTGAACTTGAGAATAAACCTCCACCGCTGTGGTTAATGTTCATGCACTGTTTGAACAATATTTATTAATTACAGCCAGGTTTTGGAGGTTGTAGAACACAGCTACAGGCCAACAACGGGTGCATCCCGTCTCTCTTTAGCGTATATTGCATAAGCTTCGTTCACCACCTCAAATTAAGTTCCATTTATGTAGTGAATTGTGAACTTGAGAATAAACCTCCACCGCTGTGGTTAATGTTCATGCACTGTTTGAACAATATTTATTAATTACAGCCAGGTTTTGGAGGTTGTAGAACACAGCTACAGGCCAACAACGGGTGCATCCCATCTCTCTTTAGCGTATATTGCATAAGTTTCGTTCACCACCTCAAATTAAGTTCCATTTATGTAGTGAATTGTGAACTTGAGAATAAACCTCCACCGCTGTGGTTAATGTTCATGCACTGTTTGAACAATATTTATTAATTACAGCCAGGTTTTGGAGGTTGTAGAACACAGCTACAGGCCAACAACGGGTGCATCCCGTCTCTCTTTAGCGTATATTGCATAAGTTTCGTTCCCCACCTCAAATTAAGTTCCATTTATGTAGTGAATTGTGAACTTGAGAATAAACCTCCACCGCTGTGGTTAATGTTCATGCACTGTTTGAACAATATTTATTAATTACAGCCAGGTTTTGGAGGTTGTAGAACACAGCTACAGGCCAACAACGGGTGCATCCCGTCTCTCTTTAGCGTATATTGCATAAGTTTCGTTCCCCACCTCAAATTAAGTTCCATTTATGTAGTGAATTGTGAACTTGAGAATAAACCTCCACCGCTGTGGTTAATGTTCATGCACTGTTTGAACAATATTTATTAATTACAGCCAGGTTTTGGAGGTTGTAGAACACAGCTACAGGCCAACAACGGGTGCATCCCGTCTCTCTTTAGCGTATATTGCATAAGTTTCGTTCACCACCTCAAATTAAGTTCCATTTATGTAGTGAATTGTGAACTTGAGAATAAACCTCCACCGCTGTGGTTAATGTTCATGCACTGTTTGAACAATATTTATTAATTACAGCCAGGTTTTGGAGGTTGTAGAACACAGCTACAGGCCAACAACGGGTGCATCCCGTCTCTCTTTAGCGTATATTGCATAAGTTTCGTTCCCCACCTCAAATTAAGTTCCATTTATGTAGTGAATTGTGAACTTGAGAATAAACCTCCACCGCTGTGGTTAATGTTCATGCACTGTTTGAACAATATTAATTACAGCCAGGTTTTGGAGGTTGTAGAACACAGCTACAGGCCAACAACGGGTGCATCCCGTCTCTCTTTAGCGTATATTGCATAAGTTTCGTTCCCCACCTCAAATTAAGTTCCATTTATGTAGTGAATTGTGAACTTGAGAATAAACCTCCACCGCTGTGGTTAATGTTCATGCACTGTTTGAACAATATTTATTAATTACAGCCAGGTTTTGGAGGTTGTAGAACACAGCTACAGGCCAACAACGGGTGCATCCCGTCTCTCTTTAGCGTATATTGCATAAGTTTCGTTCCCCACCTCAAATTAAGTTCCATTTATGTAGTGAATTGTGAACTTGAGAATAAACCTCCACCGCTGTGGTTAATGTTCATGCACTGTTTGAACAATATTTATTAATTACAGCCAGGTTTTGGAGGTTGTAGAACACAGCTACAGGCCAACAACGGGTGCATCCCGTCTCTCTTTAGCGTATATTGCATAAGTTTCGTTCACCACCTCAAATTAAGTCCAGCACTTGCTTTGGGGTGTACATGATTCTCTGTGCCATTTTTATAATGCACTATGCAACCTTTCAAACGCCCAAACCGAGGAGTCACGCAAACTGTGTTGCTGTTCGATCACACAAACCGAGCTTTCAAGCAAACTGTGTTGCTGTTCGATCACCCAAACCGAGCTTTCAAGCAAACTGTGTTGCTGTTCGATCACCCAAACCGAGCTTTCAAGCAAACTGTGTTGCTGTTCAAACGCCCAAACCGAGGAGTCACGCAAACTATGTTGCTGTTCAAACACCAAAACCGAGCTTTCAAGCAAACTGTGTTGCTGTTCGATCGCCCAAGCAGAGTTTTCACTCAAACTGTGTAGCCGCGTCCCGACGAATTTATAGCTCACGTTGCCTCATGAATGCTATTGTGAATAAAGTGTTCATAACAGCACCGCCCATGCCATCATCTCAGTTTCGCTCGCAAAGGTATGCATTTACATACGTAACTTGCATTCTGCTTAATTCTTTTGTAATGCCAGTGTGTCAAAAGCAGCCATACATAATGTATGTATCTAACAGCTAGCCCTGGCGAAGAGGGATTATACCCGAGAGATCATTTCTTTGAGATATTGACTTGATAAGTAGGCTAATTACCATTCGCAGAATTCCTGCAAACTACTAAAGCATTTATTAGGCAAAGCAAGACGCTCTCACGGTTTGAAAACCATTGATGTAAACTTATATATAGTATATATTAAATAATATTAATAAATAAAGTATATATTTTAAGACTTTGGAAAGTGAAACACTTTCACTTTCGTTCAACGGACGAATTCCGTTTTGTCTTTACACAATAATCAGTTTGAACTTTGAATAATTTAGTTTTGAAAACTATTGATCTTTATTTAGTTATACTAAATATTAAATGACATACGAATCTTTGCGACACCCGCTGGCAGAAAAGAGAATCACAGTCTTGAAGTGTAGGCGACGACGACAATATTACAGAGATACGAGCGAAATCGATTGAAACTAGCATGTGCAGGGTTTCTTTTAACAATGTAAAAATACTAGTTTATTAAAAAGACAATTCTGGGAAAAGTCATGAAAGGAGGGTTCTGAAATTGGATCCAGTGCAAAGATATTATTATTTTTTGTGCTGCTGCGGTCAAGTGACCGGTGCTCGGCGCTCGGCGCTTCTAGGTATAATTAGGTCGACCAGAGGCGGCGCTTCTAATAGACGTCACAGCGGTCAAATGACCGGAGCTTTGGCGCTTCTAGTGTTAAACTATGGAATGTGCAGTTCCTATGTTTAGGAAGGAAAGCATATATAATGGTGAAGAGAGCAGACAGCTTCAGAGCTGCACATGGGGTGACATGATTAGGTAATGTGAGCTCTCCAGAGATCTCTGTATTAAATTAATTAATAGGCCTATGTGTATTTTTTAATAAAAGGCTAAAGACAAGACTGGTAATGTTTTCTTTTGCAATCAACGAACACGCTGCGCTAAGGTAAGAAGGTTAAGCGCAACATCTCCTAGCTAGATGTTCTGATAAATTGATAAACAAACTCCAGCTGGTCCAGAACGCAGCAGCACGAGTTTTAACAAAAACTAAAAAGTTTGATCACATTAGTCCCGTACTATCGTCATTACACTGGCTGCCAGTTAGATTCCGTATTGACTATAAAATACTTTTATTAACATATAAAACACTGCATGGCTTAGCTCCAGACTATCTTAGTGAACTTATTGAACAATATAACCCAGCGCGTTCACTTCGCTCGCAGGACGCAGGGTTATTAACTGTTCCTAGGATCAAAAAGATCACAGCAGGTGGAAGAGCCTTTTCTTTTAGAGCTCCACAACTGTGGAATAATCTTCCTGCCTCTATTCCGGACTCAGACACTGTCTCAATGTTTAAATCCCGACTAAAAACTCATCTGTATACTTTGGCCTTTGATTAATCTGTTACATATTTACCACATCACTATCTTTTTTTCCGAGGTTCACCTGGGGAGTAACATTGCAGTCGGAGCCTACAATACCAGCATCAATGCTCTGACACGGAATGAAAACCTGGCGTTCATCAACAGACATTTACAGTGACAATATCAAAACCCAGAACTTTCATTCTTATGTTTTGCTTAGTCTGATTGTGTGATTTGTGTGTGACTGTGTATTTGTCTGTATTTTGTGTAATGTATATGTTAACGGGCCGCCCAATGGAGGATGGGTTCCCTTTTGAGTCTTGGTTCTCCCGAGGTTTCTTCCTAATCCCCACCATCATAGGGAGTTTGTCCTCGCCACTGTCACCTTTGGCTTGCTCATTAGGGTTCTGGACCCATAGTATTGTTAACTTTGTAAATCCTGTAAAGCTGCTTTCTGACAACAAGTGTTGTAAAAAGCACTATACAAATAAACTTTGATTTGATTTGAATCGGAATCGAATCGAACTGAGAAATCAGTGGTGATACCCACCCCTAATTATGAGGTGATTATGTGTGTGTGAGAGAGAGAGAACGAGAGAGGATATTGACTGTGTGTGTGTGTGTGTGAGAGAGAGAAAGAGAGGATATTGAATGTGTGTGTGTATATGTGTGTGTGTGAGAGAGAAAGAGAGGATATTGACTGTGTGTGAGTGTGTGTGTGAGAGAGAAAGAGAGAGAGGATATTGACTGTGTGTGTGTGTGTGTGTGTGTGTGTGTGTGAGAGAGAGAGAGAGAGACACTGCCGCCCTGTCTGCCTGGAGATCTGCTATCTGCAGTCACTACCACTTCACCTTTAAGGAGGGGATCGGCAGGGGGGGCAGGATAACCGTCTGTACAGACGAACTCCTGGACACTGAGAACCCCGTACTGACCATCACCTATTACACTAAAGGGACAGTGTTAGTGCAGGGAAATTAGCTCAGCCTCAACTCCTTTCAGCAGAGCTTTGCTCACCTGAAGGCTCAGGTACAGAGAGAGGGAACCAGCACCACCGTGGACGATACTGACTCTGAAGAGGATCCAGAGGCCCCGCCCACACAGCCCACCACAGCCCCGCCCACACAGCCCAACACAGCCCCGCCCACACAGCCCACCACAGCCCCGCCCCCATCCCCGTCTGACAAGCAACTGAGAGAGAGTCTGGCTATGCTGGAGCTTGACTTTACTGAGTTCAAAGAACACACACAGGCCAGGCTCTCACACACCGACACTAGCAGCTCCACCAGCCCCATCCAACAGCTCAGAGAGGAGGTGCACCAGATACAGAGGGAGAGCCAGGCCAGCATCACTGAGCTCAGAGCGAGCCTGAGAGAGCTACAGCAAGAAAATCACAGCCTGAGAGCACAGATAGCAAAACTAAAAGAAGAAGAAATAAAAAGAGTAAGAACTTTAATAACACAGATACAGGACGTGAAAGATCAGATCCAGAACACCAGACCCTGTGCTCCAGCCTCCACACAAACACCACCAGACACTGACAATGGAAAACACCCAGTCACTTCAAGCCCTCCCAGCTCAGACATCCTCAGCCCCCCTCACCAGCCAGACCCACCTGAAAAGGAGGACGACCCACCTCCACACACCCAGAAACCTCCTGCCGAGCCCACGCCTCGCGTACAGCCCACTACTGCCACATCAGCAAAGGAGGACGACCCACCTCCACACACCCAGAAACCTCCCGCCTCGCCCATGCCTCGCACACAGTCCATGACTTCCACATCAACAAAGCAGAAGCCTCATGTGGTGCTACTCATGGACTCGAACAGAGGGTTCCTTGACCCCCAGAAGCTCTTCCCTGGACACATGGTAACAGCAAAACGCTGCAGCACCACTAGCCACGCCCACCAGCTTCTAAAGAAGGAGACCCTTGGGTGCCCTCAGTGCATTATCATCCACACAGGCACTAATGACCTCCACACCCAGCGGAGCAACACTGCAGTGGCGGTAAGGAAAGTGGCAGAGAGATCCAGCACAGAGTTCCCAGAGAGCCGCATCATCATCTCTACTCTGTTGTCACGTTCCGACACTCCTCCTCACGTCATCAGCAGCATTAACGCGGAGATCAGCAGAGGATGTGTGTCTCTACCAAACGTCCACCTGGCCTACCACCACTCCATCACACCCCGCCACATGCACGATGGGATTCATCTTCATGAGGACGGCGTCCGGATCTTTGCGAAGACCCTAAAAGATGCAGCCCTGGGCCGCAACACGGTTGCACCACACTTCACACCACCTGCAGGCTCCTTCAGATCACCCCCCCAGCATATCCCAAGGTTTGCCTCGATATCACCTGCCAGACTCAGCAGGCCCTGGACTCCTCACACCCACCCTCCTGTTTCCCCATACCCACCTGCATCCACACAAGCCGCAACCTCACCTACTGCTCCACACCCCCCCACCAAGAAGTCATTACCTGTAAGGAAGCCCCCCTCACGACAAAGGCCACAGAGCTATGCCACTGCAGTGGCACAGACACCCCCACCCCCACCCAAAGCACCCCCATCAGCTACAAATGAGCTAGGTGAAATAAAGGAGATGCTCTACACCCTGTGTACAAGACTGCTGCAGAAATAAGAGCAACGTCTACTGTCCATATCCAAGCCAGTATGTAGCACTACTTCTGGGAAGAGAAGAAAAAATAATAATAATTGCACAGTTCAATGCACTATTTATTTATCCATATAGCTAAATTGCACTGTTGAATATACTTCTTGAAACAATATTTCTAAATAACTTATACTCTACTGTTTGTAGAAAATTTTCTTCTGTTTTGTCTCACAATGTAGACCTATTTTGATACGTATTTTAAACTTCGTATAAATGCGCTCATTTCTTATCAGCTGTTGGAACATCCAGGGTCTCTACTCCTCAGCGTTTGGTCTGAAGAGTAGAGATCCTGACTTTATAAAGAACATTGAAGGTGTAATGTCCTCGTTCTCACAGAGACGTGGTGTCGTGAAGACACGCCCACCCACTGTCCCTCAGGTTACTGTGAGGTCATTGTGCCCTCAATCAAATTAAGCTCAGTCCAGCGTGGTCGAGATTCTGGAGGCCTTTTGGTGTGGTACGGGGAAAAACTGGCCAGGCACATCACAGCTGTAAAATTAGGGAAATCACACTGCTGGCTAAAACTACATAAACAAATTGGCATATCAGAGACAGATATATACCTCTGTGCTGTCTACACTCCTCCAGTAGAATCCCCGTATTACGATGAGGAGTACATCAACAGCCTCCACACAGAGATCAGCCATTTCCAGGCCCAGGGAAATGTGCTGCTGTGCGGAGATTTTAATGCAAGAACTGGATCCAAGTTAGACTATGTAGATTCACAGGGCAATAAACATGTGTTTGGTCAGAGCTCCCCGTACCTCACACCAGCCTTCAGAGTCAGAAACAGCCTGGACTGCTCGGTAAATAAGAGTGGTAAAGAGTTAGTGCATCTCTGTCGAGCCTTAGGTCTGTACATGCTTAATGGCAGGATCAGAGGGGACTCTTTAGGGAGGTTCACGTATTGTTCAGCTCTTGGAGCTAGTGTAGTAGATTATGCCATCACTGACATGGATCCCTCCTCCTTCAACGCATTCACTGTACGACAGCAAACTCCTCTATCAGACCACAGCCAAATTAATGTGTACCTGAAATGGTCACATCAACCCAAACAACCAGCAGCAGAGTCCAGTAAGCTGTACACAGTCCACAGGACCTACAGATGGGCTCCTGATAGTGCAGAGAAATTTATTCATGCACTCCAGTCAGTTCACCTATCTAACAAAATCTCTAACTTTATTAACAAGAACTATGAGAATAATAAGAATAGTGTAAATCAGGCTGTGAGTGAAATTAACAGCATTCTACACATAGCATCTTCTATGGCTGAACTACAAAAAACAAACAAACGTAAAGATAAAAAACTGAAAAAAGAAAAATGGTTTGATTATGAATGTCAATGTGACGGTGTGGTGCTGGAGGAAGCAGGAGGCACGACACGCGTCTTGCAGTGAACATAAAACGTTTAATCAAAACACAAACACGTAAAGTCCTGCACAAACGGCGCTAGCACGCAGACGCGATGCTTGCATGGGCATGAACTTTAGACAAAGACGAGCACTAGACACCGCGCTAACGCACATTAAATAGGTGAATTACACAGACCCATGTGACCTCGAGACAAGGCACAGGTGTAACCACGAACACGCTCACAAACAACCCACACCCACGGAAGTACAAACATGGACATAACGACACGCAGACAACATAGCGGCACGCCCACAGGGAAGGGTCCGGAGCTGTTCCGTAACAGAACCCCCCGCCAGGGGCTCGCTACTCCCGGAGCGTCCCGCGCCGCGGGAATGCCCCGAACAAACACCGACGGGCAGGTCCGGAGCCCCCGGGATCACGAGCCTCCGAGAGCAGTCACCCCGACGGCGGGAACTGCCGCGGACAGCACTAGTACACCTTCCCTGGGAAGACAGGGGAAAATACATTAAACAAAGGCACGCTGACAAACACACACACAGGTACATGAAACACGAAAGGCACAAGAGGGAAAAGGAGATTAGGGAGACACAGGGGAACAGACAGACATATAGGGACAGGCAGCCACGGCATCGCTCCGGCTGCCTGCCAAAGCGCAAACGGTGGCGCTATCCCTCCAGGGAAAGCAGGCTGGGCGGGCGCAGCAGGCGAAACCGGCGGCGGAGTCCCACCGGTCCTCGGCTTCGCACCTCCGGTGCGCGCTGCTCCTCCTGGTGCGCCCCTGGTCCTTGCGCCTGAGACCTTCGCCTGAGGAGCCTTGGCCTCCCTCCTGGGCGCTGCCGGAGCCGAGACGCGGCACCGCGCGCCGGCAAACCTCCGTGGCTTCTCCTGAGGCGCGCGGAACCCCCACCTCGGACCGCCAACCGCGCTGGATCCTTCCCGCGCAGCCGGGATCACCGGCGTTTTGTCCCCCGATGTGTCCATGGACTCTCCTTCCTCCTTCGAGACACACCGATCCAGGGACATGGGCTCCTCCTCTCCCTCCGAGAGGCACTGGTCCAGGGACATGGGTTCGTCCGTGGCAGGGCAGCTTGACCAGCACATGCTGCTCCTCTCTGACGACGCCTGAGAGGCTTTCCTGCCTAGCGGACACCCTTTCTCTCCCCGCACGGTGTCCGCAGAACCCACCGAGATCTTGTCCTCTCCCTCACTCCCGCTGTCGAACCCGGAAGGGGTCGAACAAACGGACGGAGGTGGGCTGGTGCTCCCTCTTTCCCCGTAGCACACGGTTGACTCGGAGTGCAGGGACGGAGGGGGGCTAACGTCCTCCCCCTCTCCGTAATACACCGTTGATTCGGAGCATACGGATGGGGGAGGACTGACGTCTTCCTCCTCCTTATCGGGGAGCTCATCGACGTCGGAGCAGACCGTTGGAGTGGCGCTGGTCTCCTTCTCCTCGTCCGACGTCCAGGAAGCCACGGACCGGGGGGAAGGGCAGCTGCCCTCACCCTCACTCTCCTCTCCGGAGTCCTCACTCCCGAACTCATCTTCGGGGGGAGAGAGGGCAAAGGCGCCTACTCCCACCATAAACGGCTCGCTGGTCTCCTCCTCCTCGGGGAAGACCAGGAGCGGTGCGCTCTTCTCCTCCACATTGCAGCTGCCCACGGCACCGGGTGGCAGTTCCGCGGACGTGGGAGGGTGTCTCTCCCTCCACACACGTACCGCGGATGTGCGGAAGTATTCCGCCAGCTGTGCATCCTCCGTCTCCTGAGCTGCGCAGAGCATGTATGTGCAGAGTGGGTCCTGCTTCATGGTCTGCTCGGAGACGGGGGCTTCGTGGCGCCGGACCGGGGAAGAGCCGTGGTGACGCCGGCTCTTCTTCTTCCCCTTGGGTGTACGCTTAGCGTATCCGGGCATCTGATCGGCTCGTCTTTCTGTGACGGTGTGGTGCTGGAGGAAGGAGGCACGACACGCGTCTTGCAGTGAACATAAAACGTTTAATCAAAACACAAACACGTAAAGTCCTGCACAAACGGCGCTAGCACGCAGACGCGATGCTTGCATGGGCATGAACTTTAGACAAAGACGAGCACTAGACACCGCGCTAACGCACATTAAATAGGTGAATTACACAGACCCATGTGACCTCGAGACAAGGCACAGGTGTAACCACGAACACGCTCACAAACAACCCACACCCACGGAAGTACAAACATGGACATAACGACACGCAGACAACATAGCGGCACGCCCACAGGGAAGGGTCCGGAGCTGTTCCGTAACAGTCAATCGATTAGAAAAGAATTAAGAAAACTGTCAAATCTAAAACATAGACAACCAGAAGATCAGGACTTAAGACAAAAATACTGTAACACCCTTAAACAATATAAACACTCAATCAGAACCAAAAAACTAAACTATACAAATGAAACACTCAGAGACATAGAAGATTCTATCAAACACAATCAGTTCTGGGAGATGTGGAATAACTTGGGCAAAACAAAACCACAAAAAGTACCCACACAGAACAGTGAAATCTGGAAAAACCATTTTGAAAATCTGTATAATAAGGAAATTTCAAAGAAGGAACCAAATTCCAATTACAATCTGATCACACAAAAATTACAGTCACTTGAATGTGCAATCAAAGACAATCAAAACCCTCTCGATTATCCAATAACACAAGAAGAACTGGCTCAAAAACTCAAATCATTAAAATCTAAAAGAGCTTGTGGCCCCGACAGCATCAGGAACGAAATGCTAAAAAACAGCACTCCTGAGCTGCAGAGGGCAGTGCTCAAATTATTCAACCTCGTCCTGAGTTCAGGATGTTTTCCTGACATCTGGAGTCAAGGACTCATCACCCCAATCCATAAGAGTGGAAATAAATCAGACCCTAACAATTTCAGAGGCATCTGTGTGAGCAGTAATCTGGGGAAAGTGTTTAATAACATTTTAAATAATAGAATTCTGTCTTTCCTTACCGAACACAATGTCCTGAGCAAAAATCAGATTGGCTTTCTTCCAAATCACAGAACAACTGACCACATTTACACCCTGCACACCCTAATTAAACAACATGTACATCAGACCAAAAATGGAAAAATCTTTGCCTGTTTTGTGGATTTTAAGAAGGCATTCGATTCTATTTGGCATGAAGGACTCTATTAGAAACTTCTAGAGAGTGGTGTAGGGGGTAAAGTCTATGACACCATCAAATCTATGTATTTGGGAAATAAATGTGGTGTAAGAATTGGAGACAAACACACAGAATTCTTCACTCAGAAAAGAGGAGTGAGGCAGGGCTGCAGTCTAAGTCCAACACTATTTAATATCTACATTGACGAGCTAGCAATGCAGCTGGAACAGTCTGCAGCTCCTGGTCTTGCTCTGCAGGACGGGAAGGTGAAGTTCCTGCTCTACGCAGACGACCTGGTGCTGCTGCCCCCGAGCGCACAGGGGCTACAGCAGCACCTGGACCTGTTGGAGCAGTACTGCCAGAACTGGGCCCTGGATGTAAACATGAAGAAGACCAGAGTTATGGTCTTCCAAAAGAAGCCCAGATGTCAGGAACACAGGTACCAGTTCAGTTTGGGCAGCACCGCCCTGGAGCACACGATGCAGTACACTTACCTCGGCCTTGTTATTACTGCATCCGGGAGTTTCAGTACGGCAATGAACGCTCTAAAAGATAAAGCTCATCGAGCAATGTATGCCATCAGGAGAAAATTCTACAGTATCGACATTCCCGTTCCAATTTGGTGCAAAATATTCGATAGTGTGATTCAGCCCATTGCGCTGTTTGGAAGTGAGGTATGGGGTCCACTCAGCCAGCAAAGCTACACTGGATGGGACAAGCACCCAGCAGAATCCCTGCATGCAGAATTCTGCAGAATGACTCTAAAAGTCCAAAGGAAAACACCAACAAATGCATGCAGGGCAGAATTAGGCCGATTCCCATTGCTCATCAATATCCAAAAACGAGCTCTAAATTTCTGGATGCACCTGAAAACAAGTCCCAGTGATACGCTACATTTTAAGACGTTACAGACCCAAGAACTGAACCCCAAGAAGAGCCCCCTCAGTCAGCTGGTTCTGAGGCTTATTAACCCTCTAACAGATAGTAACAGACAACAGCCTCGTACCAGCACTGCTTTAACCTCAAAACTAAATATTAACCACATCATC
>NW_027506897.1:902500-910000 GCF_052324685.1 Brachyhypopomus gauderio
TCATTCACACTGGAACCAACGATCTAACACAAATAGGCAGAAACATACCTGAAGCACTCAAACACACAGCCATAACAGCAAGAAAGAGGCTCCCCACAGCAACGGTTACAATTTCCAGTCTATTACCAAGAATGGACACACCTCAACATACCATCAACAACATCAACTCAGACCTTTTTAGACTCTGTGCCCAGATACCCAACACACGAGTTGGGCTTCATGGACAGATCTTCCATACACACCTGTATGATCGACTCCACCTCAACCAAAAAGGAGGGAAACTGTTTACAAAAAACTTAAAGGACACAGCCTTAAACCGGAAAAGACTCACTGAGCGCATCAGACTGGAACCAACACCTGAACCGCACAACTCATCCCAGAACCTTCACCACAGCAGAACATCTAGAGGAGTCTTCTCCACCTCTGCCTTCACCTCACAGCGCACCACACTCCATCAGCCTCCTCCACCCAGGAACAGCTGGCAGCCTCCATCACAGCCACAGATCACTCTTCCTCCAGCACCACAGGCCAGAACCTACGCTGCTGTAGCTGCTCAAGGAACCTCACCTGCACCAACCCACCTCCACCCTGAGCAGATAAGAAACTTTATCTCTCTCCTCTGTCACAAACTATTTAACTAAACTCGTTTCATTAATAATTTTGTTACATTTGACAGATACATTAGTATTTAAAATGATATTATAGATCAATTCTCTTTGTGAAATACCTTTTATTGTCTTGTAATGACATCTTTTTCAAATAGTTGTTGGAATATTCAAGGTTTGTTTTCTTCAACATTTGGTTTAAAATTAATTAATCCTGATTTTGTAAATAGTATATATAACCGGGATTTAATTATTCTTCAAGAGACCAACTCCCTCTGTTTAAATAATTATCTAGAACTTTAGGTTCCTGCTTTAAAACATGACCAAATCAAAAATGGCAGAAACTCTGGTGGTATACTTGTGTGGTATAAAGAAGAATACAGATCAGTCATATGTCCAGTCAAAAAAAGCAAAAATCATCTATGGGTTAAAATAAACAGGAATATATATATATATATATTTACATATATATATAGCCTATAGGGATATCTATTTATGTGCTATTTATATTCCACCCCTAAATTCTCCTTACTACACAGAAGATATTTTTGAAAATCTCCAAAAAGAAATTAATCATTTTCAGAATTTGTCATGTTTTGATTTGTGGTGATTTAAATGCAAGAACTGCCAGAGAACACGACTTTATTAACATACCAAACGTACCTAAACAGATCCTGTCCTACCACACAAGTATAACCACTCAGAGACAAAGTTATGACGGTGTCATCAACAAACATGGTAAACACATCCTCCAGATGTGTAAAGGCCTTGGTCTGTATATTGTAAACGGCAGGGCGAGAGTAGACTCCCTGGGCAGATTCACATACTGCTCTGCACTGGGCAGCAGTGTAGTAGATTACGCCATCTCTGACCTCAACTCTGGACATATCAGTGTAGTAGATTATGCCATCACTGACCTCAACCCTGGACATATCAGTGCATTCGTGGTTTTACCACAACTGCATCTCTCAGATCACTGCCAAATAGTCCTCCACTTAAAAAAGTCTCAAACAAAAACAAACAAACAAGACCCAAACAAAGACACTTATCCTGTCCCTAGACCATATAAATGGACAGAACAAAGCATTACTGATTACACAACAGCACTCGACTCGGAACACATCAAACACATGTTACATACATACTAACAAAAAAGACATAAACCTAGCAACTGAACATCCAAATAAGATTTTCTTTCAGATTACAAAACAATCAAATCTAAGGACAATACTAACCAAAACAACAGCAAAAAGAAAGATGGTTTGATAAAGAATGCTCAACATTAAAAAACAGTTACGAAATCTGTCCAACAAAAAACACAGAAACCCAAATGACCAAAAAGGATGATTAGAGTATCTTCAGACTTTACAACAATATAAAAAATTAATTCGCAATAAAAAAAATCAATATATGGAAAATAGTGGTGGGCCGTTAACGGCGTTCGTTAATTTGATACTCTTATCGGGCGATATAAAAATTATCGCCGTTAATCTATTCTTAAAGTTGGGTTGGGAGCTGGGTCAAAATGGGTAAGCAAACTATGATGACTTTCAACTTGATAGTTTAGCTGTATTCCTAACCAAATTGCACAGTAGGGACAAGAACGAGTTTTCAAACCTGTGAATTACAAATCGTACGTGTGTTTACATGGAGGCAGCCACGAATTTTCATGGAAAATTCATTTTTAGGAACGTAAAGTGTTACCGGAGCGGAGCTCGGAGCAGTCGTTTTCTGTATGGTCCTAGCGCTAGATTTGTCGCTATTTAAATATTTCTTTTTAATCGTTAAAACTGCAGAGTAGAGGTCTGCACTCCCGCGGTAATCCCTCGGGACCCATCAGAATATCTTGCGGCGCGGGACAGAATGTAATTGTTATTGACGGGAGCGGGAGTTTAATTAGTCCAGGCGATGCGGGAGCGGGAACACATATACGTGTACAAAAATCCCGCAAATGAATAAATAGTCTAGAAAATTATAATAATAACAACGCAATGATTTCCATGCATAAGGAACAGGACAAAAACAACTAATCATTCAGTAAGTAGGCAATAAACTAATTCAAAATATTGGCTAAGCAACTGATCACGTGAACATGAAGTGTGCGTCATTTTGTCATTTCGAAATGGCAGAGACTGTAGACGGTCAACCAGTTTCAGCTGTGGAAAATTAAATGAAAACAGGCGAATACACCACAATTAAGCCAACTACAGGAAAGTCTGATGTATGGAAGTCATATTCCATTGTAATTAATGGAGGTGGAAATCGTCTATCATTTGCTTGTTGTGATAGATGTCAGAAAGTGTTGGTGTACGTCACCTGACGGCATGTGTTTGGACTGTGGTAAGAAATGGGACAGCGCGATCCATCAATATAATTGCTGTTTTAATAAATACATAAAAACATTTCAAGTACTAAATTTAATTAATTCAGTTCATATTAGGATTGCGGACAGAAATGTGTATGTGGCGGGCGGGTGCGCAATTAAAACAAGCGATTTTTTGGCTTACATTTCAAATATCATGTTTAGCTGAATAAACATGTTATCAACCCCTTTTAATGTACAGTATGTAGGCTTACAAATTCATGTTTAACTGAATAAACCGTTAAACACGAGTAGCCTACATTTTATTGAGCATGTTTGTTTTTTTCAAGTATCAAAGTAGAACAGCTTTCTCAAGCAGTCATTGATGCATTTTGGAAACAAGAGATGAGCCCCTGGTCTAATGCACACCCTGTATTAAACCCTATCTCAAAGACTGACTTTTAGTCATTACTTGGGTAGCACGCATATGAGCCATTTTAATATAGATTAATCTAGATTAATTTCAAGATTTCAGTGAGATTAATCTAGATTAAAAAAATTAATCTATGCCCACCCCTAATGGAAAACCAGTTTAACAAAATGGAAAAACCAAATAAAGAAAATTCTTTCTGAGATCTATGGAAAAAAAAATTACAACATCCAAATTCAAAAATACCCCAATTAAAAATAACAAAACATGGAAGATGTAGTTTGAAGAACTTTATAAAATTCCAGATAAATTAAACAAGGATACAATCACAGGAAAACTTAACAATCTAGAACCAGCAATAAAAGACAACCAGTGTTCACTGGACTACCCCGTCACTATAGAGGAACTTCAAGGAAAACTTAACAATCTAGAACCAGCAATAAAAGACAACCAGTGTTCACTGGACTACCCTGTCACTATAGAGGAACTTCAAGGATAACTTAACAATCTAGAACCAGCAATAAAAGACAACCAGTGTTCACTGGACTACCCCGTCACTATAGAGGAAAGCATGCGGAATTGATCATATCAAAAATGAAATGTTAAAACACAGCAGCCCTAAACTACAATTGGCTATTCTAAAACTTTTCAATCTAATACTAACAAGTGGAATTTACCCTGAGGTCTGGAACAGAGGTCTCATTACTCCAATTTATAAACACGGCGACAAATTTGATCCAAATAACTACAGAGGAATCTGTGTTAACAGTAATAAAGGTAAGGTCTTCTGCAGTATACTAAACACCAGGTTGTTAAATTATCTGACTGAACACAATATTCTATCAAAAAGTCAAATTGGCTTTCTTCCTAATTATAGCACCTCTGACCACATATACACCCTCCACACACTCATTCAAAAACACGTCCACCAGAAAAACAAAGGAAGAGTATTTGTCTGCTTTGTTGACTTTAAAAAAGCATTTGATTCAGTGTGGCATGATGGCCTGTTCCTCCATCTACTTGAATCTGGCATAGGGGGAAGGGGTATGATTTAATTAAATCTAAATATAATGATAATTAATGTGCAATTAAAATTGATAATAATAGAACCGAATTCTTCAATCAAGGGCGTGAAGTGCACCAAGGCTGTAATCTATCGCCATATATACCCTAGGAGGTTTTTTTACTGTTTAAGCATGGTTTCATAAATGTGTCTCTAAACATACTTAATTATAGCATTTTACACACATCTCATATCAAAATGTTCAGAACAATCTCAGCTCTCTTCCTAATGAGATTACACTGACTTAGAGTATTGCATAAATAAATAATATGGTCAACACTTATCCACCCTAGAACATTACTGTTAAAACTGGGCCCTAGACATCAACATCAATAAAACCAAAATTATGATTTTCCAAAAGAAACCGAGATCACAGGAATCTAAATATCACTTCACCCATGGAGGAGAGACACTACAACATACGGTAGAGTATATCTACCATGGAGGAGAGACACTACATCATACGGTAGAGTATAGCTACCATGGAGGAGAGACACTACAGCATATGGTAGAGTATAGCTACCATGGAGGAGAGACACTACATCATACGGTAGAGTATAGCTATCATGGAGGAGAGACACTACATAATACGGTAGAGTATAGCTACCTTGGAGGAGAGACACTACAGCACACGGTAGAGTATAGCTACCATGGAGGAGAGACACTACATCATACGGTAGAGTATAGCTACCATGGAGGAGAGACACTACATCATACGGTAGAGTATAGCTACCATGGAGGAGAGACACTACATCATACGGTAGAGTATAGCTACCATGGAGGAGAGACACTACATAATACGGTAGAGTATAGCTACCATGGAGGAGAGACACTACATAATACGGTAGAGTATAGCTACCATGGAGGAGAGACACTACATCATACGGTAGAGTATATCTACCATGGAGGAGAGACACTACATCATACGGTAGAGTATAGCTACCATGGAGGAGAGACACTACATCATATGGTAGAGTATAGCTACCATGGAGGAGAGACACTACATAATACGGTAGAGTATAGCTACCATGGAGGAGAGACACTACATAATACGGTAGAGTATAGCTACCATGGAGGAGAGACACTACATCATACGGTAGAGTATATCTACCATGGAGGAGAGACACTACATCATACGGTAGAGTATAGCTACCATGGAGGAGAGACACTACATCATATGGTAGAGTATAGCTACCATGGAGGAGAGACACTACATCATATGGTAGAGTATAGCTACCATGGAGGAGAGACACTACATCATATGGTAGAGTATAGCTACCATGGAGGAGAGACACTACAGCATACGGTGGAGTATAGCTACCATGGACTGATGATCAGTACATCTGGCAGTTTCAGTAAGACTATGAATGCACTGGTAGAAAAAGTAAGAAGAGCATATTATACCATAGAACGACCACTAAACACACAGAACGTACCAGTTCAGATCTGGACTAAAATATTCCACTCTGTGATCAAACCCATACTATTATACGGGAGTGAAGTCTGGGGTCCTGTCATCTATCAAGATCACACTTCATGGGACACAAACCCAATTGAAAAATTCCACCTGGAGTTCTGTAAATACGTCCTGAAGGTCCATCGAAACACTACTAACCTGGCGTGCAGAGCAGAGCTGGGCGAGTTTCCTCTCTCTCTCTCCTAATGTTAAAAAGAGCTTTAAAATTCCACCTGTCCCAATGACACCCAGACTCATACCATCACATAGCACACCTTTATACCTATACACACCCAGACACAGACCCCCTCAGACACATTAAAGAAAAACATCCACCTTCACACCAACATCCACTACACTCTCTCTCACACACCTCAAAATAATCGACAAAACACAACAATTAGAATACATCACCTACTGGACTCAGGAGATCACCTCAATTAATAAACTAGAATGTTACAGAGAATATATACTCGCAAATTACCTCACTAAAATTAAACACAGATAGACCCTAACAATGTACAGACTGAGTGCCCACAGTCTGGAGGTAGAGAGAGGGCGTCAGAAGAAGCACTGGAAGCCCAGAGAGGAGAGAGTGTGTCAGCACTGCAGCTCAGGACACATTGAAACAGAGCAGCACTTTCTCTCCTCATGCTCCAGGTACACACACCTCAGACTGGAGTTCCTCCACTCAGTAAACGCCACTCTCTCCTCACTGGAGGACACACTGGGGCCACCTGGAGATCTGATGGGTGTGTATTTGGGAGAAACTCCAGAATGTGTTCACCTGTCAGCTAAATATGTACACAACTGTCACACCCTCAGAGAACAGAGCCCACCTACTGTTACCTCTGTAAATACATGATTCATATTAACATATGTAAACACATTTATTAATTTTAGCTATATTATATATGTATTGTCTTTCATTTTGATTTGGCTGTATCACTTCAATAATTTATGTGTATGTATATGTATGTATATTGTCACGTGTGGTGCGGCGAAAAGGACGAGGCACGAGACTCTTGCAGACACTGACGTACGTTTATTTTCAACAAAGTAGAGCAGATAGCGCACGAATAACATGTAGACGTATAACGTGATCTGACTCAAACAAAGCCGAGCATGGGACACTGCGCGAATGCACATTAAATAGACAAACCCCCAAGTAAGCCCCGAGTGTTGACGAGACGAGCCACAGGTGAGACGGATCCATATACACAGACGACTAGACGTAGACGACATAAACACACGCCCAAAAGGGAGGGGTCAGTATATTATATATATATATATATATATATATATATATATATATTTTTTTTTTCTTTCTATTATTGCTTTGGCAACAGTTGTTATTTACAATTTATGCCAAAAAAGCCATTTGAATTTGAGAGAGAGAGAGAGAGAGAGAGAGAGAGAGAGAGAGAGAGAGAGAGTGATAGAGAGGTGTGATCATTCTTTTTTGCATTTAACAATGTCCTTAGCCTTATTATGATTTTGTACAGATTGTAAAATGCTTTTGGGAAAGTCCCCCCAGTGCTGTAATGTGTTTATGAATGAAAATACTCACTCAGCTTTTCTGGATGCTGTGACCACTTGCATCAATCTCAGTAGACATTCCTCTGATGGGAAATATTTACTCAG
>NW_027506897.1:915000-1055000 GCF_052324685.1 Brachyhypopomus gauderio
GACAGTTTTGACAGTTTTATTGCCCCCCAATAAAACTTTATTGCCCCGCCCCCTTATTCACCATTTTATTACTCAATGTACATTCCTTTGTGCATCCTGAGCATGAGACCTAATTGTAATTAGTTTAGATGATTATCAGGAGTCCCTAAACCAAATGTTCTTCTGTGTCTTTGAAGTGTGTGTGTGTGTGTGTGTGTGTGTGTGTGTGTGTGTGTGTGTGTGTGCCAGGTACATAGATTACCCCCCCCCCCCCCCCCCCCAAACCCCCAAACATTTGCCCCCCTCCATTGTCTTTTTGAAGAATAAAGCCTGGTTTATACTTGACGCGTCGCGATCGGTGCGAGGGTCTCGCGCGTTGTCGATTTTGCAAACGATTTTTTTTTTTTTTTTTGACCGTAGCATTTTATATTTCACCAGAAGATGGCATTGTATACTATACTATACTATACTATACTATGCTATATTATACTATAATATACACTGTGTCCTCCTCCCCAGAATGCCAGGCTGAATGGGTGTGGCCCCCACACATGTCCACCTCACCAAATCTGGACAAAAAGTTTGGACACCCCTGGTGTAAAGTGTCCTGTGTGTTTGCATCTTCTTCAATATATCAGTGATGTGTATATTCAGATGTGATCTTCAGTACATAATCAGTGATGTGTATATTCAGATGTGATCTTCACTACATAATCAGTGATGTGTATATTCAGATGTGATCTTCACTACATAATCAGTGTTGTGTATTGTCATGGTCCCCATGGCAACCTCTTTTCTTTGTGTGCTTTTATTTTGAAATCCCTTATTGTGTCTGACTTCATGCCCCACCTTGAACCCCGTCCCTCCTCATTGTTTTCAGGTGTGTCTCGTTTGGTTCTGTGTTTTATTCAGTGTATTTGTCCTGTGTTTAGTCTTTTGTTATGTGGGTTATTGTAAGTTCCACTAATTTTGATGCTGTGTGTAATCTTGCTGGTCCATGTCTTTAATGTCTTTATGTCTCCCCTGTTCTGTGTATTAATGTTCTCCTTTAGTGTTAGTTGGTGTATTTGGTCACTGTTTGGTTTGTCTTTGTTTTATGTCAGTATATTCTGTGTAGTGTTAGTTGGTTTGGTATTAAACTACTTCAGAGTCCACACTTGTGTCCAGCCTACCTTGCCCAAACGTTACATGTATAAACAGACCTTCACTGAGTGCAGGACTCCCTGAAGATCCTCCAGTCTGAACTGGGATGGTGCTGGAACTGGACTTTTCCTGAACTGGAGGATAGAACAGTGGAAAATACCAACGTTATTAACATAATTAACTTTGTATAAAAGAGGATTTGCAGCTATGAGAACTGCTGTATTCATTTGTTTTATATACTGTACTCTATATATATAATGTGTTTATACGAGGTTTGGGGCAGGTGTGGGGGAAATGCATAGTAAGAATGCTTCAAAAATAGATGTGTTAATAGTTTATTTGTTAATTAACAAAATGAATGAAAAGAATCTGGCCCCGCCCTCTACCCCTGTGTGATACTTTCATGTGTCACTTCTGGCCCCGCCCTCTACCCCTGTGTAGTGCTTTCGTGTGTCACGTCTGGCCCCGCCCTCTACCCCTGTGTGGTGCTTTCATGTGTCACGTCTGGCCCCGCCCTCTACCCCTGTGTGGTGCTTTCGTGTGTCACTTCTGGCCCCGCCCTCTACCCCTGTGTAGTGCTTTCGTGTGTCACGTCTGGCCCCGCCCTCTACCCCTGTGTAGTGCTTTCATATGTCACATCTGGCCCCGCCCTCTACCCCTGTGTGGTGCTTTCATGTGTCACGTCTGGCCCCGCCCTCTACCCCTGTGTGGTGCTTTCATGTGTCACGTCTGGCCCCACCCTCTACCCGTGTGGTGCTTTCATGTGTCACGTCTGGCCCCGCCCTCTACCCCTGTGTGGTGCTTTCATGTGTCATGTCTGGCCCCGCCCTCTACCCCTGTGTGGTACTTTCATGTGTCACGTCTGGCCCCACCCTCTACCCGTGTGGTGTTTTTATGTGTCACGTCTGGCCCCGCCCTCTACCCCTGTGTGGTGCTTTCATGTGTCATGTCTGGCCCCGCCCTCTACCCCTGTGTGGTGCTTTCATGTGTCACGTCTGGCCCCGCCCTCTACCCCTGTGTGGTGCTTTCATGTGTCACGTCTGGCCCCGCCCTCTACCCCTGTGTGGTGCGTGTTCTCTTAGTTCCGCCGCTGTTTTAATTGCCTTAGTTTTCCTTCTGTTTGTCACACCTTCTGTTTTCCCACCATATGTTGAGTTTTGTCAGCTGTTCCTGGTTTATCCTTGTGAGTAGTTGGGTTTATATTCCCTGCATGTTCGAGTCTTTCCTTGTAGCTCTATGTGTTTATTGTCATGTATCATTTGGTGTAAGTTCACTTGCTCTCATGTTCATGTAAATCCGAGACTCTTGTGCTCACTCACAGCCTGGTTAGTGCTAGTGCACATGTCCATGTTGTTCTATGTTCTGGTTTGTGCTAGTGCATGTGTCCATGTTGTTCTATGTTCTAGTTAGTGCTAGTGCATGTGTCCATATTGTTCTATGGTTGAACTTCCCTAGTCCATGTTTTGTTGAGTATGTGTATCACTGCTAGTTTTTCTGTCGGCTTTAGTGTTCGTAGTATCAAGTGTTTTATTCTTTATGTCTATTCTGTCTTAATGCTTG
Organism: Brachyhypopomus gauderio; assembly: GCF_052324685.1. NCBI lineage: Eukaryota > Metazoa > Chordata > Actinopteri > Gymnotiformes > Hypopomidae > Brachyhypopomus > Brachyhypopomus gauderio. Next base: position 917,683 of record NW_027506897.1, read on the forward strand.
CTGGTTTCTCGTCTTGTGGTTGTTTTGTATTCTTATGTTCATCGAGTTCCCGTTTAGCGTACAACTGTTACCGGTAGTTCTCCTGTTATATTTTAATCTCGTCTCCATCATGGGTTTAGATATTTTGTTCATAATCCCTCCCCACCCCTCTCCTCTCCCTGTCAGCACAGCTGGGCTTCCAGATGTTACTGGAGTCCCTGTAAATAAAACGTGTTCTTCTCAGATATTGTGTTCACCTCCCAGCTCCCCGACATTACAGTCATCAAAATCAGATCAAATTTGTGTGACCACCCTGTGTCTTCAATTCTTCCAGGTCCACTTGCACAAAGTCAGACATTTTGTAGAATTACAGTCAGGAGTCTGATTAATCAATGATACCAAACAGCTGATAATGATCTTAGAAAGAAGATTTACAACTGTGAGAATTGTATTCATGACCTTCATGTATATATAAACCCAGTAATTATAAATAAATATTAACTGTGGTCTCTGATCATCTCAACATTCAGATTCATCTCTTACCTCCATATGTAATGTTCATGTTCACTGGTCCATGAAACTGATTTCCATGGAGCTGAGTAGAACAGACATTCCCTCCTGTCTGAGCTGTGATGTTGGTCTGGACTGGAGTAGATCCCTCCATCTTCTAATCAGACGTTACTTCACCAACACCACTAAACATCAACATGAGGATGGCATTAAATAAGTTAGTGATTCACATGTGTGAAATAGCACCACCCAGAGTATGACACAGGTCAGTGTGTCTCACAGTTTGTTTATTCACTGAGATCTGCAGTCAGCATTATTAAACAATCATTAAATACTAAACAAACAGCACATTATATTTTATTATTTGAATAATATAATTATTTTTGAATGAAATAATTTAAAAAAATACAGGATAAGTTTGTAGATGGTTGGCTGTGAGCAGGTTCATATTATTAGTACACAGTTCAATCAATAAAAGTTCTTTCACATAAGAATACATTAATTCAAATCCCATCAAATGATGTTTCCAGTTATCTTTTCAATTTAAGAGTAGAAAAAAGAAAACTGAACTGGTAAATAAATTTACTGATGACAGTCTACCACTCCATTAGCTCCTCCCCTACTGATGATGGTATAACTCTCCTCATTAGCTCCTCCCCTACTGATGATGGTATAACGCTCCTCATTAGCTCCTCCCCTATTGATGATGGTATACCTCTCCTCATTAGCTCCTCCCATAATGATGATGGTATATCATTCCTCATTAGCTCCTGCCCTAATCATGACTGTACTTTGATCAGTATGTAACGCATGTAATCTCCCTCTGACCTTGAGAAGTAATAATTCATCACTCTGTAATCTCCCTCAGACCTTATTATATACACTATACTGCATCATACTGTATGTACTCTGTACTATATCATACTGTATATACTGTATGAACTCTGTACTGTATCATAGTGTATATACTATGATACAGTTCAGAGTATTTGCAGTATTGTAATGTTCTAGCCACATGCAGATAAGTGGACAAACACAAAAGCTGAGAGAACAAGGGTTTATTGGCCTTTTCAGAGTCTTTCTCTACTGAAGAGACACAAGGGACACATAGCCAATCTGTAAAGAAGAATTACACTGATGCTTAGGGCACAGTGGCATACAAACCAGCCAGATTAACACTAAACACAATAACTTTCAGTACAAATAGTGACATACAAACCAGCCAGATTAACACTAAACAGAATAACTTTCAGTTCAAATAGTGACATACAAGCCAGCTAGATTAACTAAACAGAATAACTTTCAGTACAAACATGTGACGAGATTTAATAGACAGTAAGATAGACACCAGTGATCAGTTATGACCAGGGTTGCCAACTTTATATCACGATAGATCGATTGCCAGTGGTTGGCGCCAGAGTGAACTAGTAACTAATTGAATCATAGATGTAGATCAGAGGTAAATAAACTAGATTTTTTTTTCGCTGTGAGAAATCGGATGTGTGGCATGAGAGCGTGTGAAGACAGTTAAATGCGTGTGTCTCACGCTCAATGCGTGAGAGTTGGCAACCCTGGTTATGACATTAGGACGAATGAACACCGGAACAGACTAAAGGTATAGACAACAAATAAAGGAAAAACTGAAACTAAGAGTAACACACATGGACGTAACACACATAAACTTTAAATCTGAACCTAAGAATAAGAAAATCACAATTCTTCATCAACAAAACTTCAAGGTAAACATTCACAGCACATTACAGTCTTATAAACACAGACACAAACCACCAAAGCACAATATAACAGATTAACATTAGGAGTTCTATTACTACTGTCTGACTACACTAACACTAGGAGTTCTATTACTACTGTCTGACTACACTAACACTAGGAGTTCTATTACTACTGTCTGACTACACTAACACTAGGAGTTCTATTACTACTGTCTGATTACACTAACACTAGGAGTTCTATTACTACTGTCTGACTACACTAACACTAGGAGTTCTATTACTACTGTCTGACTACACTAACACTAGGAGTTCTATTACTACTGTCTGTATTATCTATCACAGACTCACATACTCACCGTGTTCCTCTGAAATAGATTCATGTGTCTCATAAAATGATGATCCTGCTCAGTCTCTCTCACTCTGATCTGAATCTGTTTGTTCTGTTCAGTTTCTGATATGACTTTGTAGGAGGTGGAGACTCCAGATTCAGGTTTATCTCCCACTGCTGAATAACAGCACCAGAGTGGCTCACAGGTAAGTGGGTCACAGGTGAGGAATGCAGCCAGACTGATACAAGTACACACACGTTGTATCATGCACAACATACAGAACTACTGTAAATAAATGACACCTCTCTGATCTGAGAACAGTGTAGCTGCATGTAACACCCGTGGTGTCTGGGAGCAATGAGGGGGATTCATGTGCTGAGCAGAGCGAGGTGTCGTGAAGGACAATCCAAAATCAGGGTCATATAAATAGACCAAGGTCAAATCTGACAGTGAGTTATTCATATTTAATATTTTACAAAGACCACACCAAACAGCTGAAGAAGACTTACAGACACGAACCACAGGGCACAAAACAATGACCAGCACAAACTACACAGGACAAACAAGGAAAACTAAGTACAAAAACCTGGTAATGCTAATGAGGGGCGGGGTTACACACAAGAAGAAGGGATCAGAAAAACACTGAAACCAGACTAAGAGGACAGAGGCGGAGCCAGACGTGACAATGCAGCTCCCAGATCAGAGACCCCTCCTGTTCAAAATTACAGTGGAGGAACAGACCTGCCCAGCTAAGAGTGTTTTACAGTCTGTTCATTGATGAACTGATCAGAGATCAGTCCAAACAGAGGGGGATGTTCAGACTGCTGTTTAACTGTGTACTGATGAGCTGATCAGAGATCAGTCCAAACAGAGGGGGATGTTCAGACTGCAGGTTGAAGTCTGTGTCAGAGGTGTCAATTCCAGGTTCAGAAAGTAAAAGTCCTCACCAGGATTTTGCTCAAGCTTGCTAGTGTAGGTACCATGCTAAACCAGCAGGTGGCAGTACCACTGCCAACACATGGAACAAGCTTGCTTTGACGGAAGAAAGGGTGTGTCTAAAGTACGTGGTATCCAGGTGTTTAAATACCCTGATCAGCCATCCTTTTCTCTCTCTCTGGTTTGACCCACACATAGGTTAGACCTATTAAAGAGAGGCTCCGCCAATTTTCTCTCTCTCTGGTTTAAACCAGAGACCGTATATATAAGTGGACTGGATGACACGAGTGAAAAGTGAAGCCTCTGTGAGTCAGCTGCCCTCTAGTGGCTGGCTGCAGTACAACTTTTAACCCCGCCCATTCCCATGTAAGTGAACGGGCCGGACGAGAAACTTTGAATTTTTATTACACGTAAAATACGTTTTTTGAGCAATTATAATTTGTCAATGCTATATGACCCCATTGCGTTAGTATCTCTCCCGATGTTTTTCTCTACGATAAACAGATCTTAAGTTATTAAGTGTTACTTAAAGGGGTGTGGCGATAAGGTGATTGACAGTTAATAGCTGCGTTGATTGACATCTAATACCAGATGCTCAAACGTGAACGCGCTCAACAGCAAAACTCTCGAAAGCAGTATTAAAACCTTTTATCTTTGTTTATTTTGTAAAATGGCAAAAGTGTCTTTATACCACACCTCAATGTCTTGTTCTGCAGTAAATTGTTGTAACAGACCATTAGGGTCAAGTTCTTTGCAGTTTTTTTGTTAAATAGCTCAGTTAGATATTTGACTAGCTAGCCAGATGTTAACTTTAAATCCTCTCAGGTTAGAAAATTGTGCTAGCTAGTTCGTAGTTTAGCGAATCAAACGAAATGTACTACCATGTATACATGTGTGTCTGTGTGTGTATACACCAGAGACGGTATATATACAGTATACATATACAAGATTAATTATGTATATATAGTTGAAGTCTTATTTCAGTTAGAATGTTTTGTGCTAAGTGCGATTAAAACCAAAGGATTCCTTTTCAGCATAGGAATAATTACCTTCATGCTATAAAGTAAGTAGCATAGAGTCACGGGTTGTAACTTTTGAACTGCTTCTTGAAGCTGTGTCAAAAGTGCTATACAGATGAGCTGGCCAAGCTGGCTTTCCTTGGAGAGTGGGGGTCGGCGCTTCAAACGTGTACCATCTCATTAGCAAGACAAAGGGCACTAATCGCTTCACAGCAGGGAAGTGGGCTATCTGGTGGCTGATTTTCCTCACGAAGATTTTCGTGGCGTTTGCAGTCCTAGTGTTAAGTGAAACAATATCTTTGTTCAGTAGTAGCTAGCTAGGTGGCACAGTCTGTATGCGCGACCCCGTCTATACTGGTGGGCGTATCCTAACGAATGTGATCAGAGTTGGGGCGGAGATACTGTCCTGCCTACTGGTTCTAATGCTGTAACGTGGCTTGCGCCACGGAGCGAGGAGACGGACACAAATGCTGAGATGAGCGAGATTTAATACAGGGAATACCAAAACCAGGGTCGATAAAACAGGCAGGGGTCATAACGTCGAAGCAATCCGAACAAGAACGAAAAACAGGCATGACAAAACAGAAACCAGGAGGACTCACGAACTAGGGATCAAACAGGCAGACAAAACCACGCACGAACCGACGGGATGACAAGGCACAGAGTAGACAACCAAACAGCATGAACAAAACCATGGATGACTCGACTGGGGAATGACGGGACTTATATACATAGAACTGAAACAAGGAACAGGTGATAACAATGACACGGGGGCGTGGTAACAAACGAGGAATCACGGAGACAATGAGCAGGGCGGGATAAACAGGCAGGGAACACAGACACGAGGGAACCCAGAGTGACAACTAGGAGAGGGGGCGTAGCCATACGTGACAGTACCCCCCCTCAAAGCGTGCCACTCCGGGGCACGCAAGGGCAGACAGGACAGGGAAACGGACTAGGACTGGACAGGGAACCACGGTCCACGGTAAGAGACAGGGACAGCAGACACAGGACGGACCAGAGGGACAGGACACGGGACCTGGGGCATGGCAGGGACAAAGACAGGAGACGCAGAGACCGGCCTAGAGCTGGACAGGGACACGGCATGACACGGGATACAGGAAGACTGGACAGGGCCAGGGCGAGGTACAGGAGCAGGGCCAGACAGGACAGGACCGGGGACAGACACGGGAGTGGGGCCAGGGGACAGGGCAGAGGCACACACAGAGGCAAACACGGCTTGGACAACCGAGACTGGGACAGGAACAAAGTGGGTGATGACTTGGGGAACAGACACAGGGACAGGGACCTGGAGGAACCGACCAGACACAGACACAGGGACGGGCACAAGGACACGAACAGGTACACACACAGGGACTGGGACCAACACCAAACTAGGGACAGAACATGGGAGCAAGGGGAACTTGGGCAAAGAGACGGGGGCACAGGGCAGAGCAGGAGGCACAAAAAGTCTAGGCCCAAAAGAGGGCAGCACAGTCTCTGGGGTTACAGGCGCGGCCGGGCGGCGGGCAGCGGACACAGGCGCCGGCAGACAGGCAGCGGGAACAGGAGCCGGCAGACAGGCAGCGGGAACGGGAGCCGGCGTGGATGACCTCTCCTGGGTCGCGGGGACAGGAATCGGCATGGACGACCTCTCCTGGGTCGCGGGTACAGGAACCGGCGTGGACGACCTCTCCTGGGTCGCGGGGACAGGAACCGGCGTGGACGACCTCTCCTGGGTCGCGGGGACAGGAACCGGCGTGGACTGCTGACGGGCAGCGGGGACAGGAACCGGCGTGGACGACCTCTCCTGGGTCGCAGGGACAGGAACCGGCGTGGACGACCTCTCCTGGGTCGCGGGGACAGGAACCGGTGTGGACTGCCGACGGGCAGCAGGGACAGGAACCGGCGTGGACTGCCGACGGGCAGCGGGAACGGGGACTGGCGTGGACTGCCTCCTCTGGATCGCGGGAACAGACCGCAGACGCGACATGACATCCTCGGGGGGCGGAGTCGCCGCACTGACGTCCTCGGGGGGCGGAGCCGCCGCACTGACGTCCTCGGGGGGCAGAGTCGCCGCACTGACGTCCTCGGGGGGCGTGACCGCCATACTGACGTCCTCGGGGGGCGTGACCGCTATACTGACGTCCTCGGGGGGCGTGTCCGCCATACTGACGTCCTCGGGGGGCGTGTCCGCCATGCTGACGTCCTCGGGGGGCGTGTCCGCCATGCTGACGTCATCCCGGGTCCGAGCCGGCCACTCCTTGGGTGCGTAGCTACTGCGTCCCCCCAAAAAATTTTTGGGGGGCCTTCGGGAAGCGGCTTTTGGGATCAGCGGAGGGAGGTCCTCTTCCACGGGGTCCGGGTTGAGCCTGGAAGAACACACAGACACACATGCCCCTCGGTGGCTCTCTCTGCGATGGCTCCGCCTCCTCTGAGGCGTCGGGAGCTCGCAGCAGCCATTGAGAGCCAACCGAGGGTTAAGCCAAAGCTCGTCTGTGCATTCACTCCGTCTGCCCGCTGCTTGCACCACAGGTTGCTCACCCCTGTGGTGTTCGCCAAGCAGGGCAGACTCACAGCGCTCAATAGGAGTCTCGTCGCTAAAGCCAATTAAAGGAGACTGTGCTTTCTTCGGTCAGCGACGAGACTTCCTTGTTCCCACACCAGGGGTATTCCTGTCTCCGGCTCGTTCGCGCTGTAACACATGAGAGTTAAACTGCACGGAAGCAGCCAACAACTCGTTACAGCGACTAAACTCACCGGAGTCTCGCTCTCTCGCTGTGTCCTGGTTAGATCCGTGGTTATGTAACGTGGCTTGCGCCACGGAGCGAGGAGACGGACACAAATGCTGAGATGAGCGAAATTTAATACAGGGAATACCAAAACCAGGGTCGATAAAACAGGCAGGGGTCATAACGTCGAAGCAATCCGAACAAGAACGAAAAACAGGCATGACAAAACAGAAACCAGGAGGACTCACGAACTAGGGATCAAACAGGCAGACAAAACCACGCACGAACCGACGGGATGACAAGGCAACCAAACAGCATGAACAAAACCACGGATGACTCGACTGGGGAATGACGGGACTTATATACATAGAACTGAAACAAGGAACAGGTGATAACAATGACATGGGGGCGTGGTAACAAACGAGGAATCACGGAGACAACGAGCAGGACGGGATAAACAGGCAAGGAACACAGACACGAGGGAACCCAGAGTGACAGTTAGGAGAGGGGGCGTAGCCATACGTGACAAATGCGCATGCTCTGGCTCCAATTTTCGTCTACTGCGCAAGCGTATCCAAGATGGCAGCATCCGTGCGGCCATCATGGTGGCTTCAAAAATTCACAATAGGAGTCAACGGTGATGTACCGTCCATTATATATATGGTCTCTGGGTTTGACCGACACATAGGCTAGACCTATTAAAGAGAGGCTCCGCCAATTTTCTCTCTCTCCAATTTCTTTATTGAAAACACACGAACTTGATTAACGAGCCCGAGTTACGGTGTAATCTAACCATCAGCTGATCAACGTTACCATGGAAACAGATTCACCGAACTACTTCAATCAAGCTTGATGACATGGCCACACAGACTGAAACAAAGGCGATCAATTCCCTGTTGTTAAACCGTGAACGAGACTCACATTCCTGAACTTCATATCTAGAAGGACGATTCCCAGCACACCTGGACGACGTCGTTTATCAACGAGGAGCCTGTGGTGGAAATTCCCTCCTAATTCAGGGAGGACGATAAACCACCCACAATCCTCAACACGTGAGAGTCTAACCGCTGGGCTTAGTTTATAAAAGCACATAGTTACTTGAACTGCAGACTTATCTAAGTTTAACTAAAACCTTTTCAGTGTTTTGTGTTCAACTTTGTTTTCTTCAAGATTTGTATATACAAAGTTTTCTTTGCTGTGCATGCCACCATCTTTTATTTATCTGATTGACAACTTGTAGTCCCCATTCTCAGATACACACATTAATTTTTAGTTATTAAGCCAGCTCCATTACTCTTTGTTCTGACCACGTTGGAATAAACCAGCTGAGCTCATTAACATACAGTCACGCTGCTCTACTGTTTAAAGTCGGAGCCATTTTAGTTGCTTTGTTCTCCATAGGAGAACTGAGACTACAATTCCTGCCTCCTCACACGCGCGCACCACTTACTCTCCTCCCCTTTTCACACACACACACACACACACACACACACACACACACACACACACACACACACACACACACACACACACACACAAACACACACACTAGATCCCTGTTGATGCTGTTTGTGTTTTAGAATAGTTGGTTTTAAATAAATGTATCATTTATTTTCACCAAGTTGATGTCATTCAAAAGTGGTTGTTGCCAAAACCTCCAAAGAATTCACAGTTAAATCCTTCAGATACCAAACCAATAATTAACTTTAGTTGATAACTAAACTTGTGGTCCTGATATAATTAGAATATGAGACTGATTCTAAATTAATGAGACTGATTAATAATTAAGGTAAAACAAATTATATCTACTTTAAAGGAGTAATAGGTGAAACCCTTACACACTTTTCTAATTAGTGCAATCCAGGTAAAATTAGTGGAATCAACACAATCCAGGAAGCCTGAGCAAAATTCTGGTGAGGACTTTTACTTTCTGAACCTGGAATTGACACCTCTGGTGTCAGTGCTGTTTAACTGTGTACTGATGAACTCTATCTGTACCAGCAGGATAGGAGTAAACATCTGTACCAGCAGGATAGGAGTAAACACCTGTACCAGCAGGATAGGAGTAAACATCTGTACCAGCAGGATAGGGGTAAACATCTGTACCAGCAGGATAGGGGTAAACATCTATACCAGCAGGATAGGGGTAAACATCTGTACCAGCAGGATAGGAGTAAACATCTGTACCAGCAGAATAGGAGTAAACATCTGTACCAGCAGGATAGGGGTAAACATCTGTACCAGCAGGATAGGGGTAAACATCTATACCAGCAGGATAGGGGTAAACATCTGTACCAGCAGGATAGGAGTAAACATCTGAAGAGACTTTGAGAATGCTAGTGGCCATGTGAATCCAGTGCTTGTGGTAGGAAGTGTTGATTGTGTGTGGAGAGACCCTGATGATCAACATCAACAAACAACTTCCTCATCAACAAAACTTCAAGGTAAACATTCACAGCAAATTACAGTGTTATAAACACAGACACAAACCACCAAAGCACAATATAACAGATTAACACTAGGAGTTCTATTACTACTGTCTGACTACACTAACACTAGGAGTTCTATTACTACTGTCTGACTACACTAACACTAGGAGTTCTATTACTACTGTCTGACTACACTAACACTTGGAGTTCTATTACTACTGTCTGTCTCCACTAACACTAGGAGTTCTATTACTACTGTCTGACTACACTAACACTAGGAGTTTTATTACTACTGTCTGACTACACTAACACTAGGAGTTCTATTACTACTGTCTGTCTCCACTAACACTAGGAGTTTTATTACTACTGTCTGACTACACTAACACTAGGAGTTCTATTAATACTGTCTGTCTCCACTAGCACTAGGAGTTCTATTACTACAGTCTGACTACACTAACACTAGGAGTTCTATTACTACTGTCTGTCTACACTAACACTAGGAGTTCTATTACTACAGTCTGACTACACTAACACTAGGAATTCTATTACTACTGTCTGTATTATCTATCACAGACTCACATACTCACCGTGTTCCTCTGAAATAGATTCATGTGTCTCATAAAATGATGATCCTGCTCAGTCTCTCTCACTCTGATCTGAATCTGTTTGTCCTGTTCAGTTTCTCATATGAGTCTGTAGGAGGTGGAGACTCCAGATTCAGGTTTATCTCCCACTGCTGAATAACAGGACCAGAGTGGCTCACAGGTAAGTGGTTCACAGGTGAGGAATGCAGCCAGACTGCTACAAGTACACACATGTTGTATCATGCACAACATACAGAACTACTGTAAATAAATGCTGTTTAACTGTGTACTGATGAACTGTATCTGTACCAGCTGGAGGTGTTGATGGTGTGTGGAGAGACCCTGATGATCTTCTCAGTTGGTCTCACGAGCCTCTGTAGATGCTGGTGGTTTGAGATACCAGTCCACATATCAGACAGCTGTTAGACACATTAGACCAGAGATGGGGACTCGAGTTTGGGACTCGGACTCGAGTCGCACTTAAGTCGCATATACAGTGACTTTAGACTCGACTTAGACAACCTTTTCTCCGCCTGTCTGTATGCTTTTTACTTCCTGCTGACGTAACATTTTCGGCACGCGGACCCTCGCGCCGATCGCGACGCATCAAGTATTTTGCAAGTGACCGTTGCGCGCGACTCCACACACCTCACACGAAACATCGCGATCATGGCGGCGCTGGTGAGGACGCTCGCTTCTGTTTCACCATTCATAATACGTTTTGGGTACAAAACAAGTACAAGTAGCAAATAGAAGAGCAGCAAACTGCAGCATGTGTGGCATAAAAATACAGGACGCTGGTTCCACCACATCTACTTTTATTCACCACCTGAAAACCCAGCCGGAAGGGTTAGTCACTGCCTGAAAGGTTATTAGCAATATTGCAATATTGGTATTGACTTCCCACCAGTGCACCAGTAGAGAGGGTGTTCAGTCATGGAGGCCATAATGCGCCCTCACCGAGCCAGGCTAAGTGCAAGTACCCTGTCAATCTTGATCTTTTTAAAATGTAATGCGTTAGTTGCATAAACATTTTCCTTGTATTGGACACTGAAAGACACCTTGAAGTTCAAATAGATTGTGTTTGATCCAGTTAATTAGGAGACAAATAGTTGTTGCTGCAGGGCTTTTTATGTCAGAATCATTATTATTGTAAAATTTGAATTCTGTTTTTAATTTTTATTTTATAATCACTAATTTGGTTGCTATTTTCCTTATATGCAGACCTTTAATATATATAGTTAAAAATGTGATTTTTTAATTTCACAGCCCTCCTTTATCTTTTAGAACAAAATATAGCAGATGTTCTACTGAAAGAAGAGAATATTGTATCCAGAAAAATGTCAGTTTTGTAAGAAAAATACTTTTTGGAGAAAAATACGGAAACAAAATTTATCTGGAAAACATTTGTGTGTGCGTGCACACTTTTAAAAATTGTATTTCTTCATTTACCAGTTTAAGCTATTATACATCAGAAGTGTCTGTGACGGGCAGGGTGAGCAACTAAAAAGGAAGCGATCACGCCAAGTCTCAGGGAAATAGGATGGTTTAATAGAAAGTGTGCAAACCAAAAACCCGTGCATTGTTCCAAATGAAGGAAAAAATAACCAGCAGTCAACTGGTACAAAGACAAGTCATATATAGACAAACAAACGACCCTCAGGTGAGACGGATCACGGGTCCCGCCCAACTGAGGGACGAACATCACGTGACCAAAAACAGGACCGCTGCCGCTGTAACCGGGGGCGACCGGCAGGGCCCCCCCCCCACAACGTGACAGTGTCATAACAGACCATTACAACTATACAGTGATTTGCGACTACAGTGTCACTCAAATATTTGGGACTTGACTTGGACTTGAGAACAAAGACTTGAGACTTGACTTAGACTTGATGTCAAAGACTTGAGACTTGACTTGGACTTGCAAAAAATGACTTGTGAGCATCTCTGCGTTAGACAGCTAGTCAGGATACTGTTGCCCTGTTGAAGGGGCTCTATGTGGCAGTGCTCATGTTGGTCTTCACTGATGACTATTCCATACATAACAGATGTTGTTTTTTTTTTTTGCACCTGCCCCCAACACACCCCCCACCCCACACCCAAGACTAAGAGGCAGCGCCCCCCACCACCACCAACCAGGACAAGCACACAGACATCCCTAGTCTGCACCAAGCCCTCCAGCCCCAGGAAGTAATTGACACAAGCACGCAGCCCCCCCAGGGTCAATCCCCAGCTACCTGCTATGCCACCGGAAGATGAAACCACAGCCATCCACCCCAACTAAGTAATGGAACTGATCAGTGGGAACCAAAGAGCATTAAATTCCTCCAACTGGTTTTTAGAGGAAGCAGACATTCCCTCCAGACTAATGTCATCAAGTAATAATGGGTAATATGCAGATCTTTTTCTGATTTCCAATTAATGAGGATGGTTTTCTTGGCGATGCATAGGGCAAAAAAGTCAAAAAGTCAAATTTATTTATATAACGCTTTTCACAATACACGTCACAAAACAGCTTTACAATCGTATGGGTCCAGATCCCTAATATGCAAGCCAAAGGCGACAGTGGCGAGGAAAAACTCCCTATAGGGTGGGGATTAGGAAGAAACCTCGGGAGGACCAAGACTCAAAAGGGAACCCATCCTCCATTGGGCGGTCCGTTAACACAAGTCCGTGGTCGCAGGGTGGTTTCAAAGTTCCACAGCAACAGTCCAGGCTCCTGTTCCCCGGCCAAGCAGCCTCAGTCTCCTCGGTGCAGGCGGTGGGCCTCAGGCGGGCCAGCATCAGCACAACCCCTCATGGCATCAGCACGTCCACCGGCAAGCCAGACCATCCCCCAGGTGCCTGCAGGTGCCTGTATCCAATCGTCTTGGGTGGAGGCATGCAAGAAGATAGAAATACTGACTGAGTGGACATGAATTTAAACCACCATTGATTTAAATGTACATAGCTCACGTGCTCACATAGGGCAGTGAGCACTATGTGTGATGTGTTTGCCTCTATAATGTGACACCGGGACAGAGACAGCAGGAGGCAGAGGCTGTGAGCGAAAGACTTTATTATCCATACTTAGAATAACACAAATACTCAGGACACTTGGTAGAACAAACACAAAGGAATACTTAAACGAATGAAGAACAGCAGAAAGTCCACAAATAGGCAGAAGTCTGAAGTGCAGAGCAGATTATCCCACATAGTGAGGTGAGGATACAGGCTGAATGCACAACACTGGACAACACGACCTGTGGGGATTTATACAGCCCAAACCTGATTAAGTGACAGGTGTCAGTACTTGGGTGATTGTGATGGTGGGAGTGTCCAGGAATGAGAGGGTGTGTACTGTGATGAGGTGGGCGTGTGTGTTCGTGAGTGAGTGAGTGAGTGCGCCCTCTGGTGGCGTCTGGGCTGACCCACCGTGACACATAACCAATTCACTGACGTCTCAAATCCTACAAATGTGATGCCACTCGCTCACAGTGGTTTAATTACGCTGATGGAGGAACATTCACTCATAACCATAATCTATAATAATAAATCCTTTAAATTTACAGTGCTGTTGTTAACGGTCTACCACTGTAGATTCACATACCCTTCACATACCCTTCTGAATTCGACGTTATCGCTAAACAGTATTCTGAACTAGTAATTTTGAGCCGTCTAGCTGGATTTCGGCTAGTATCTTTCACTGAACATAATTTTTAAACAAAAGTTATGAACCATCTTCATTTCAACAAATGGCGATTCGGGGCTCGTCAGGATGATTTAAGCAAGTGGCTGATACACAGAGTCACCCAAAAGAATCTGTAGATGCCTGTCAGCAGAGGCCACAGTCAAGCAGCACTGGACACACTAAGTGCCACAATTATGTGTCAGCTGCCACAAGGTGCCATTTCTGGGTGGTACAGTGGTCACTTTCATGCTGCTTACATGATACTTACACGCCAAACAGGGAAATTTAGCAGAAAGACGCGTCTCCCAATTACCTGAATGAATTTCACAGACTTTTTTTTCAAGTAATAATGGTTTCAGGTTCTGGTGACACTGAAAAAGCTCCATACAAACATTCATGTAATTACAGATTAGGTAAATAGGGTTGAGGTACTGACTTTAGTTTAGGTGCAGTACATTTAAGAGTCCAGCAGTGCTGTGCTTTCTGATTGAGCTGCCTTTGTGGTCTTGACATCTCCCAAGATGCAACAGTTTTCATATACCTAAATTGTTTAATTTTCATCCACGTCTGGTAATGATCTATTTAACTAATTAGAAAATATTACAAACTGCTGGTTGTATTTCTCTCCATGGATCCAGGATTTGCTTGTGAGCATCATTTACATGATTAGACTTGGCAACTGTCACGTATGGCCACGCCCCCTCCCTTAGCTGTCACTCCGGGTTCCCTCGTGTCTGTGTTCCCTGCCTGTTCGTCCCGCCCTGCTCGTTTGTCTCCGTGTTTCCTTGTTAGTTACCACGCCCCTGTGTCATTATATTCACCTGTCCCTTGTTATCGGTTCTGTGTTTTATAGCCCTTGAGACTCCCTTGTCCTTCATCGGTTGTTTTGGATGTTTGGTCGTCTTGGTTGTTCGTGGTGTTTTCCAGTCCTGATTCCGATCGCCTGTTACCCGTGTTCTCGGTGTCTCCCTGCCTGGTCAGTGTTTCCCCCCGTCTTCGTCATGCCTGTCTTTGCGTGTTTTTCTGACTGCCCTCCCGTGATGAACCCGGACTGGTTTTCCGACTCTGATGATGGTATTCCCTTGAATAAATCTCGCTCCTCTCAGCGTTTGTGTCCGCCTCCCTGCTCCGCAGCGCGAGCTACGTTACAGCAACAAGGTAATATCCATTACCATCATGCTTAGAGATTTTCATTCAGCAAATACCCTGTTTACGGTACCATAGATTGATGCATACAATTTTACAAGATCAGTAATGCGTTATTTATCAAGTATGTACGTTTGCATCCATATATACATCCATTCATCCCTTTATTGATGCACACATACATCACACCATTGATTACTGCATCCATTCAGTGTGTGTTTAGTGGAGGATCCATTATTCTTCCTGATATGGTAGACAGCGCTACCTCGTAACTGAAGGGATTTAAGGTGTAAGTGTGGACAGGTTTATGACAGTCTGTGTCCTTTATAACAGTGTTGAACACACAGCATTTATATCCTACTCATAATGTGCATCTTGGTATAAAACAATTATCACAGGTGTTGTCCTATTTCATATATGGGACAGCTGCCTCAGAGTTTAGCAACAATAACTAAAAGATACACACAACATAATATTGTGATTTTACATGTTTAAAAATCTATAACGCAATACTGTAATATTTCTGTGCTTGAATGTTTGTTTTTTATTTCCTTGAGAAAACCAAAGAATCTTCCCTTATTCACCCTACTCACCCTATACACCCTGTTCACCCTATTCACCCTACTCACCCTATACAGCCTACTCACCTTATACACCTTATTCACCCTGTTCACCCCACTCACTCTACTCACATTACTCACCCTATTCACTCTACTCACCCTACTCACTCTACTCACATTACTCACCCTATACAGCCTACTCACTCTATTCACCCTACTCACCCTATTCACCCTATACACCCTGTTCACCTTATTCACCTTATTCACCTTATTCACTCTGTTCACCTTATTCACCCTGTTTACCCTATTCACCTTATTCACCCTGTTCACCCTATTCACCTTATTCACCCTGTTCACCCCACTCTCTCTACTCACGCTACTCACCCTGTTCACCTTATTCACCCTACTCACCTATTTTTCCCCATTAATATCTAATAAAAACCCATGAAAGAGTGAATTCACAAAAGCTGAAGCGTGAAGTGTGGCAGGATCACTGTAACATAATACAAAAAATAAGTATGAACTAACGTACAACTGAGTGCAAAATAAATATTAAATTAAGAGCAACATTAAGATAAAAACGGTACATTCAGAAGAAAATAGGCAACTAAGTGGTAACAAGGTTTCCGTAGGTGAACCTGCAGAAGGATCATTAAGCAAATAAAGTTCCCTAATGTCAAATGTCTTGAATCTCATGAAGATATTCAAAGGCCCAGGGGCCATATAGGATATGAACAGTGTTTAGAGTAAATAATGAACCTTTGATTTGAACACATGAAGGACGCTCTGAAGCATCAGTGTCCATTTAACGGGTAGCGCAGCACGGCGTCTCCTCCCTGTCTCTGCGTCTCCGCGAGCCTCTGGGAAAAGAGTTTTGCAGCTGCATCTTTGTTCCTGAAGGGTGGATGAGCTGTGTAGACACCCCACCTGCCTGCTCTCCTCCACCACCACCCCACCTGCCTGCTCTCCTCCACCACCACCCCGCCTGCCTGCTCTCCTCCACCACCACCCCGCCTGCCTGCTCTCCTCCACCACCACCCCGCCTGCCTGCTCTCCTCCACTACCACCCCGCCTGCCTGCTCTCCTCCACCACCACCCCGCCTGCCTGCTCTCCTCCACCACCACACCGCCTGCCTGCTCTCCTCCACCACCACCCCGCCTGCCTGCTCTCCTCCACCACCACCCCACCTGCCTGCTCTCCTCCACCACCACCCCACCTGCCTGCTCTCCTCCACCACCGTGCGCACCTCCTCAGTTCCCTCTGGTCCGTGCGGAGTGTTTAAAAAAACTCGGCGCCTGCCGCTCGTAGGTGTGAGGTCGGTTTCCCCACACACGGTGTGTGAGTCTGGGTCTCACAGCCCTCTCCCTCTGTCAGCGTGCGTGGGGTTTTCCTACTTCTGTGTCCCTGCCACAGCACCGCACGGCGCCCGGTCCTACCCGGGGCTGAAGCGGCGTGCGTGTGTCTCGTGGCCCTCCGTTCTCTCCGTCCTTGAGTGGTGGGTAACTACTAGTTCTCCACCCCCCCACCGCTACGTGTGCTCCCCTCCACTGGGGACAGGGTGGGCGCTGATGGGGAGGCCCCTGGGTGCTCTCGCTCTCATAGGACGATCTCCAAATTCGCCAGAGGAGGGCGCCAGAACGCTTCCTACAGAGGAAAGTAAATTCTTGTTAACTACAGTTTGGTGAATTTAAGGTACATAAACTGTTCTTCGGTTGCTTAATGGATGTGATTTGTAGTAGTAAAACAAATTAGAACAAATCATTTGTTTTACTACTACAACTCACATTCATTGATTCGTTGCTTACTACAACCCATCTCACCCTTTGCGCTCCCAAAATGCTGGATTTCTCCTAGTTACAAAAATTTGTAAGACTACAGCCGGAGGCAGAGCTTTCTCCTTTAAAGCCCCTCAATTATGGAATAGCCTTCCAGCTCCAATCTGAGATTCTGACAAAGTTCCAATTTTTTTATCTAGACTTAAGACTCACCTATTTAATCAAGCCTTCAGTTAATATTCCCCTTGTAAGGTGTGGAGCTTAGACTTTGAGATTTCTGGTCATCTATGTTGATGCTGTCATCCAGCTGTGTCATGACACAGGCATGAAAATGGGCCAGGGGTTAAAAAGGTGAGAAGCCCGGGGGGCGGGGTATGTGACGTCATGGGGATACGGCGACGGGGCGTTGACATGTGACGTCATGGGTATACTGCGACGGGGGGTGGGGGGTGGGTTGGGGGTGGCTGCTGGTGTACGGGGATACAGCGACAGGTGATGCCAAATATTACGGAGCTTGTAAGGTGACGTCATGTAAAAAATATAATAACGCGTGGCCACGACTTACTAACGCATGCGAACGACTTACTAACGCGTGCGAACAAGATAATTAAGTATTACTTTATATAAAGCCAGGTTTACCTTCCTTGGGCAGTCAGTTCGCGAACATCCCTGGGATCTGCTTGCTTTGCTGTGAAAAAATAAACTTTGTTGCCGCGTGTGAAAGGCGACGCTAGTATCTCGTTCCCACGCGTTAATAAGTCGTGGCCACGCGTTATTTATTTATTTTTTACATCATGTCACCTTACGGGCTCCGTAAAATATAGTAAAATCCATAAAAAAAATTTTTTTGACTGTCATGTCAATGGATTCAATGTAAACGCAATCCGTAAACACAAGAAGCCGCTTTCGCCATTCCGGATGGCTCAGTCAAAACCATTACGTCTTAATGAACCAATACATACATCAGCGGCGAAAATTATTGTAAAAATACCAGGTTTACGTGTTTTTATTTTCTAACATGAGCTAAAGCACAGGGTAGACTCAAACGACAAGAGTTTACAACTTGTTGAGATTTACATTTTAATCCCTTCATATATTGTTTACATTACAGTATTGATCAAGCAGCTTATCATAATCCATATATAATTTGACCAGTCTTAAAGTATTAATCAAACTTCTAATATTAATCACTTTATGTTTTGCTTACAGTATAGTATTAATCAAATAGCTAATTATCAAGTGTGTCTGAGAAAAGGCCTGTATGCTCTGTCCCATATTCCAAGTGCCTGTCGTTTTCTAAAAGAACACGATGCTTAAGAAGAAGAACAAGAATGTATATCAGTTTGACAGGACCAGGAAGCGAAGGCCTCTCTCCCACTCTTAGCAAGGAAACATCTGTATGTTTAACGTATGTGATCTACGTGCAACTCCTATGTATGGAACCACTATTAAGTCTGTGAAAATCATAATTGGCAAAAGTCATTGTAAGATTTAGGGAAAAAACAAGATGAGCTCAGCGGATTGTAAATGTCTTAGACAATCAGCCTTTGTCTAACAGGCTAGGTTAGGGAAAGTCCAAAAGAAACGGGGGGGCTTATACCCAGGCCACACTATATAGAACAGGAGGAAAATGTGTCGGGCAGAGACCTGCGCACAGAGCCATAGGGTAGAGTAGATAGGCTTGTGTGTGTTCTCTCCAGAGCGCTCTGTATTTTTGTATACATTTAATAAAAGGATGAAGACAAGACTGGTAATGTTTTCTCTTGCAATCAACGAGCATGCTGTGCTAGGTGAAAGAGGACCAAAGCACGACAATTGGTGACCCCGACGTGATTGCGTGATTTTTTTTCTCATCTAATGACTGTCAGTTCGTCCGTGCCGGCACAAGAACAGTGGTAAGGCAGAGCCAGTTAAACACTAAATCTGTAAAATTGAATTGTAACCAAATTGTGGTGAACTGACAGTACTTGGATGATTCTAAATTAAATCCAGTCTTTTGTCTAAAAAGGTAAAAGTATATGGTTAAAAAGTTGTAACCAAGGAATAGGGTTTCAGTCCCTAAGGTAAAAAGGGTTTGAGTCCCTACCGGCTTAAGTTGCTTTATTTCCGTGGTTTGGCGAACCGAACCTTTCGTTTGACGAGACGATTGGGATAAGCAGGGGTTCGAGTCCCCGCATGCTAGGTTTTGAGTTGACCTTTGGACCGGAGGAATCCATAAATAGGCTTAATTTGGACAAAGCAAAAAGCCGGACAAATAACCTGAATTGATTGAGGGTGGTAAAACCTCGCGGTGTCAGAACAGAACTCTTATTCTATATTTAAAACTTCAGGTGAGTATCTGTTTTTTATCAACATGTGAGGAAATGCAGAAGTCATACAAACAGTTTGACGTAGAATTAAATACTTTAGAGGAACAGATGAATATGACCAGTAAAGTGATTTATACTATTGAAGAAAATCATAAGAAGTGGCTGGCTGTTATGCGACATTAAAAAGTTTGGGTGACCAAGTTAGGACCGTGCACTGTACACCCAGGTTTGGTTTTAATTAATTATTTTAGTAATCATTAATTATTATTTCATGTTTTATAAAAAATAAATAAAATATTGCCATTACTAAATAGAACTAGTTGTTATCAATATTGAGCTGAAATAGGCATTGCAATGATCATGTAGTAAGTAAAAGATAACTGAATATGTTAAGTTTATGATTGG
Organism: Brachyhypopomus gauderio; assembly: GCF_052324685.1. NCBI lineage: Eukaryota > Metazoa > Chordata > Actinopteri > Gymnotiformes > Hypopomidae > Brachyhypopomus > Brachyhypopomus gauderio. The sequence continues at coordinate 937,800 of NW_027506897.1, forward strand.
TAGGGGTGGGGCCTGTTTGAATCGGACCACTGCACAGTGCGCATGAAGAGTTGTTCTGGTTGTGCATATTGATTGACACTAGGACTACCACCATTTTAATTCCAAACTTTTCTACCTGGCCTCCACCAGGGGGCAGTTCTGGGGACATTTGCATCCCATTAGGCCACCCTTTGTTATGCACATGCAGCCATTATAGGTAGACAGGTGGGGGGGTGATGGTGTGAACCATCAGTTCATTGTTCTGCTGGATGTGTTCACTGACTCAGATAGAGAAGAAAAAACTCTGGCCTCCCCTTGGGGAGAATGAGGGAGATTGTCTTTGTGTTTGGATGAATATGGATGTCCAATGTAGCAGCAGTTGGTGAACCATTGCAGTGGTCATTTGAGCTGTGTTTTTTTCTGCCCTTCCCTTTTTATAATAAAAATAATAATAATAATCTTTATTTCTATAGCACCTTTCATACATTTGTGACCGGTGTGTTTCTGCGTTGTGTAAAAATTATCCGCCACATGCAATCTTTGTAGGCGATCTTCTTTTTATTCGATCAGCCACTCCTGTTGATACATAACAAGTGCATTGAATAGTGCTGACAAACTCACTCCAGCACTCTCTCCCACGATATTAAAATGAAAAGGGCCCGCGCGCGCAACGCGCATGCCTTGCTGCACATACCTGTTGATACATAACAAGTGCATTGAATAGTGCTGACAAACTCACTCCAGCACTCTAAAAACATAATAGAAGAAAAGTGAGTGAAGCACAAATAACAGATTTGTAAAACATTTCCCCATCACCACCATAACTGAAATAAAATGGGTGGATAACAAATAGTGACATACCTCTCCCACGATATTAAAATGAAAAGGGGGGAGTTAAGATGGGTGGTCGCTATTTATACTTGGGGGGAAACACCACAAAAGAAGAAAACAGAAAGGGGAGGAGTCTGGATCCCACATATTCACAACTAGATAAACAGATAAACAAATACAGTACATTTTGTGTAATTATACACAACTGACAGATCAACCTGGTTACATTCACCCCCCAGAATTACACAAAATCACAAGACGCACAAAAACACTCAGCAATATTACATGAAGCAGTAAGAAAACGGTGACATATGTCAGCAAAACGCTACCCAAATGAAGGGCTAGGAGACCTGAGGACCGCCTGGCGCCCGGCAAGGCCCCAGGATACCCCATAGACACAAAGAGGTGCCATTTACACCTCAAAATGCATGTCACATACAATTACTGGGAAATCCTAGGAGGAGCTGTCCTCCAATAAAGTGGAAATAAAAACACATGAGAAAAAAAACAAGCAAACAACTATCCATCAAACAGCAGGTGGAGAAAAGAGTATATATAATAATAATAATAATAATAATATATATAAAAATTCATACATTCATTAAAGGTGAGCGAACATTCTCAGTGTCAAATAGCGACTCTCTTTGAGTCATAGACTCTATCAAACGGCAAACAGGTCTGAGCACCCTACCAAAACGTGAGGTGAACCTACTACTCAAGTCGGTGCTGTGCTCGTCAGAAGGACGAATGAAGTGGAGAACAGGCAGGTGATCTACAGTAGCATCTGAATCAACTGGCCCTTCAGGGACAGAGGACCAGGACTCAGGACAAGAATCTGATTCCACAGTATAGCTCGACACAGCAGAAGGTTGCTGTTGAACCCATGATGCTGTGCGGTCATCATTACTGCACCAAGAGGGAGAAGCGGCTAGAGAAGATGCAGCAGTGGCTGCTCCAGTGTCCACAACAGTCACTTCAGTCTCACGTGCATCAGAGCCAGTTACATCACTAGCAAAATCACCAGCAGGGTGAAAGTCACAACCGTCTGTGTCTGTAGTGACAGGCAAGAAGCTCACATCAAGAAGTAGGTTGCGGTGCACCACACGTTCATTTCCCTCTCGGTCCCTGATCTTGTAAACGTGCAGATTAGGCTTTGAGGCTACCACCGTGTAAAGAACTGGCTCCCACTTATCAGAAAGCTTCCGTTTCCCCTTAACCCCTTTGTTAGCTACCAGTACTTGATCCCCAAGAGAGAGAGGAAGACCCTTGGTCTTTTTGTTATACTGGTCAGACTGCTGTTTCTGTTCTTTCATGCTGTTACGCTGCGCTAAAAGCATGGCAGAACGCAAATTATCCACCAGAGATGTAACATAGGCGTTATAATCACAGACGTCGCTATCATGAAGGACATTTTTAAACAGGAGGTCAACCGGTAACCTGGGAACCCTACCGAACATTAAATAGAATGGTGCAAATCCGGTGGTCTCATGGGCAGTGCAGTTGTATGCAAACGTCATCGACTGAATCATCTGCGGCCATTTCTGTTTAGATCCTGGAGGTAAAGACCGCAACATGTTACCGAGAGAACGGTTAAACCTCTCCGTTTGTCCATTGCCCATAGGGTGGTAAGGAGTCGTGTGAGATTTCTGAACACCACACAAATTAAGGAGCTCCGCGATTAGCTCGCTCTCAAAGTTTGCTCCCTGGTCGGAGTGAATGCGCTGAGGGAAACCGTAAACACAAAAAAATTCATCCCAAAGCTTCTTTGCAACGGTCCGTGCAGTTTGGTCTTGACATCGAAACGCATGTGCCAATTTAGTGAAATGATCAGAGATCACCAAAATATCTACAGATTTGTTGTTGCTGTCCTCAGCTGACCAAAAATCAATGCATACAAGTTCCAATGGAGCGCAGGTCTTAATACTCTCCAAAGGGGCTCTTGCTGCAGGCTCTAAAGTTTTACTGAGAACACATCTGTGACAGTTTCTTACATGGTCACGAATATCCCTCTCCATATCATACCAGAAGAAGCGCTGGCGAGCTAATGAGAGTGTGCGTGGTTGACCTTGGTGACCCGCGTTGTCATGAACACCAGACAGGACCAGCGATTTCAGGGAGTTAGGTACAACAAACTGGAACCTCTTGTGTTTAGTCATAGGGTTTCTCGTGACTCGGTAGAGTATGCCATCCAAAAATGTGAGTTTATCCCACTGTTTCAGAATCCTAAGGGTCTGCACACATTCACCACAACGCTCACGCCTTGAAGGTCGGCGTCGCCTCCCAACATAGAAGGCTACCCTGGAAACAACAGGATCTGACTCCTGATGGGAAAGGAGATCAGTCAAAGGCAACTCAGAGAAAACGTCCTGACTAGGTGGAGCCACTGATGACAGGTGATCAACCAGAGACGCAGCACGCTGTGAGGGACCTGCATCCCAGTCTCTAACAGAAGACATTAAGGCAGAGGTTTCACCTTCTGACATGGTGACTTCACCAGCATTCAAGTCAGGTGGATTTTCCAGGGATTGAGGCTGACAGGTTAAATGAAACGCACTCTGCACATTCTCGTCTCCCACATCACAGACCTGATCAAGCAATGCAGAGTACGGTTCTGACAGGAGGCGTTGGGACAGAGGCTTCACAAAAGGAACTCTACTCAGTGCGTCCGCAACCACATTGTGTCTGCCAGGGACGTATTTGATGTCAAAACAGTACGGGGCGAGTTTGGAAACCCACCGTTGCTCACAGGCGTCCAGTTTTGGCTTGGTCAAAATATAAGTTAAGGGGTTATTATCGGTCCACACAGTAAATTTGTGGCCCTTAAGCCAGTGGCTGAATTTTTCGCACACAGCCCATTTCAAGGCCAAAAATTCGAGCCTATGTGCTGGGTATTTTGTTTGGCTGCGACTGAGAGACTTGCTGGCGAAGGCAACAGGCCTAGCCCTGTCTCCGCCAGGTGGAACCTGTGACAAAACTGCACCCAACCCCTGCAGCGAAGCATCAGTTGAAAGAATGAAAGGCCTCCCAAAATCAGGGTGAGCCAGGACCACGCAGTTCAAAAGCGCAGACTTAAGCTCCTCAAATGCTCTTTCGCACTCCGGAGTCCAGTCATGAGGACACAACAACCGATATGTACCAGCCTTACCGCCTCCATATCCTTTAATTCTCCTCTTCTGACCCGCTGTCAGTGCATACAGTGGTTTGGCAATCTGAGAACACCCCGGGATGAAGTGCTGGTAAAATAACACCATGCCAAGGAAGGAGCGCACTTTCCGCTGTGACGGGGTGCAGCCATCTGAATCCATGAGATCTTCCCTTCGGAAGTTGGAAATGACCTCAATTTTCCCTTGATCAACAGAGACTCCACTCGCATCCACCACATGACCCAAAAACTGCACCGACCGTCTGAGGAAGTGACATTTTTTCTGCGCCAATTTTAAATTATTGGCTCTCAAACGGCGGAAAACTATTTCCAGCCTTTCCAGGGCCTCCCCTTCGGAGGGTGCAAACACCAACAAGTCATCAAGGTAGCATAGCAGACTGGAAAAATTTAGATCACCAAAGATGCTGAGCATCATTCTCATAAACGACGCCGGGCTGTTACACAAACCTTGTGGGAGACGGTTATATTCGTACAGACCCAAAGGCGTGGTGAAAGCTGTGTAATGCCTGTCAGATCTATGAAGGGGGATGTTGTAAAACCCCGACGTTAAATCCATAGAACAAAAGAATGCATTACCACCAAGTGGTGCCAAGCAGTCAGCTTGATGTGGCAGAGGGTGTGCATCCTTAACTGTTTTTGCATTAAGCCGGCGGAAGTCTGTGCATATCCTCATGTCACCAGACTTCTTCCACACCATGACTAGAGGCGAAGCATATTCGCTGATGGACTTACTGATAATGCCCTTCATCTCCATGTCACTCAACACTTCCCTCAAGTGTTCATAATGTGCTGGGGGCACACGGCGGTACGGTAGCCGGAAGGGTTGTTCATCAGTGAGATGAATGCGGTGCACAAAGTCCTTCGCTTCACCACAGTCCAGCTTGCCTCTGGAGAATATGTCCTGATAAGACAGTACTAGGTCAGCTAGTCTCTTCCGCCACTCATCTGATACCTCACAACCCCTGATGTCAATATCAGATAGCCCACAGTCCTCAAGTTGTCGCACATAATCAGACAAAGAGCGCGATGGTTCAAGTGGCGTCTCTGACTGAACACAACGAGTTTCACATAGGCCCTGAAAAAGAGGCAAGTCCTCCAATGCAGTACATGCAAAGACGTCAGCAATTTTTGTATTGCGTTTCAACAACACAGGCACATGCGTGGGATTTAAGATTTTCACTGGGATCCACCGGTCTCCCCACATAGGTGTCACAACCCGCCCAACCAATATGTTCCTCGGAGAGGAATGGGTGGAAGAGGGTTCAACGATAACCGTGCTGCCCGGGGACATAGGGGACGAGGGTGGCAGCTTGCCCCAAACTATGTGTTCATGACGAGGCAGCAGGGTGACTGCTTGCCTCAATTTTACTGTGCCAATCTTGTCTGGGTCATCTGAACCCTGCCATTGGGAAACACAGCTCAGGAGCTGGAGGAACTGTTCACACTCTGGGTCCGTACTCTTAGAGGACACTAACTCCCAGTATTTCGGATCAGATTTCATCATTTGGATAATAGGGCGGAGTACATTACTGCCCACAATCAACTCATCCCGCTGCCCTGATACTAGAAATGTAGGCACTGTAAATTTACCACCACAGACTTCGATATCCAACTCATAGATACAATCCGGTTGTGTAAGGAGGCCACCACAGCCAACAAACACTACTCTCTCTGGGACAGGCTGAGGATTCAACACTATACCAGCGGCCCTTATTTTGTTCAGCGCTTCAGTACTCATAGTGCACGACATGCTCCCAGAATCAAGCATCCCACTCAGATTTACCTGACCATTTACTAAAACCGGAGTATAGAACAATTCACTAGCTCCCCCAAGCTTCTGCGAGCCCTCAAAAATGACTTTATCATTAGGAAAGCTTTCACAACAGTTCATATATATAGAAAATGGGTCCAGCACTTCAGTGAGGGTGTCCCTAATGCCGTCCATGTTTACCCTCTCATCACATGGGCTAGCTAGTTTAAATCAGCATCAGATGGGAGAGGCACGGGTCTGGGTGACTGCTGAATTGGAAGAGGCACGGGTCTGGGTGACTGCTGAGCCACTAACGGGCAATCGCGTTTCATGTGGCCAGATTTGAAACAGGTAAGACACAACCTAAACAACTTGCAGTGTGCGTGTGTTGTGTGCTCTGCTGATTTACAGACTCTGCATGCAGCTTGCTGCCAGTCTCGCCGGCCCTGAGATCGGTCAGACCGCTCACGAGCACGCGGGTTGCTGCCGACAGATGAAGTGCACAAAGACAAAACCCTGTCAAATACACCCACCAATTGCTGAGTAGCATGCTCGGCCGCAGACGGTGCTGGAGTAGCACATGACGTTTGCATAACGGGAGTGCCGGGCGAAAGATGGCTCTGCTGACCTACTACAGGCTGAACCTGACCCTGATCACTAACAGGACCGGATGGGGAATTGAAATGATTCACTGGCCCACCAACCGCTACAGGGGAGTCACGTGTGTATTGGCAAGTGGGGTTAATTTGGGTCTGGGCAGAGCAGACCATGCTCATAGTTTGCTGGGACTGAACCATCAAACCTCTAGCCTGTCCAACATGGTTGTCCAGACGTCTCTGTACCTCGGTCGCAGTCCATTCCTCTGGTGGCTTTAGTTGAAATGTTAGAAAGAGGTTGGGATCAGGACAGTGAGTGACGAACATCATGGCAACCTCAGCACCAGCATCCTCAACTAGTTTACCCCTCCTGCGGAGACACTCGTTAGCTGCATCAATAGATTTGTTCAAGCGGATCCAGTAATCCATAGCACATTCACCGGGCTGTGGCAAAGTGTTATAAAAATCCTTCATGGGTAGACTAGAGTAGGCCAGTTTGCTAAAGTTGCGCCTGAGGATATCAAACACTGCAGCCGGTAGGTCAGCATCACCTAGCTCCGGTCGGCAACGAAGAGATACTTTCACTACGTCTCTAGCCTTGCCTGACAATCTGGACATAGTCAGATCAAACCTCTCTGCATGTGTCTCACAATTGGACCTAGATAAGTAACACTTCATCATATCCTCCCATTCTTGGATACAGAATGCATCTGTACCATCTCCCCTAAAGTATGGCGGTGCTTTAGTTTCTGATTGGACCACAATCTTCAACTGGGATGGATCAGAAGGGCCTGATTGGCTGCTCGCAGTCCTCTGTGTGGGAGGGCTAGGGAGGCCAATGGCGGCAAGACTCGCAGCCACATTCTCGCCAATTTCCTTAGCTAGATCTGCGATCATACTGCTAAACGCCTCAGTCGAAATAACCTGGGTGGGCCGAGTCCGTGTATTAACAATAGGGGTGGAACTAGCCACTGGGTCCGACGTCGGTATATCCGGATGGTGAATATCGTGTTCATATTCGCTATCGGCTACTGGTCTGCCCCTACCAAAAGAAAATAATTTCCTACCCCTTCCCAAACCAAGTGCATCCGAAGGCTCCTTAAAATTCTGTTCAGCCATAGTAACGGCAGTCGTTTTTTTTTTTTTTTTTTTTTAACAGCAAGCGAAACGGGCTAACTCAAAATGGCGCTAAAAGGAGTGAAGCTAGAGTACTGTACAGTCGCGAGGGAGAGAAGGAGAAAGAGAAAAAAAACAAACTTCCCGCTCAAATATAGCATGCGACACACGAAGGAAAAAAAATTATAAAAATCCAAATCAAACATAAAACTTTCGTCGGACCAACGACCATCAATATAACATATACCGGGACATATACATTTAAAAATAACGGATAATCACTCGCTTGCGATATCAGCAACAAACCGCGCGATCGCTAACTTTGAGAAAAGAAAAGAGAAAGAAAAATAAAACCTGATGAATGCAACACTGTCCAAAGGCACGTCTAGCAGCAGCTAGAGCAGCAGGGAAGATCCAGAAGTGCGGCCCGCGATGACAGGTGGGGTGCAGCAGTCCGCGCCAACTGATGAACGCAGGTCTGCGAAGTGGAGGGTCGAACGGCACCAAGTGTGACCGGTGTGTTTCTGCGTTGTGTAAAAATTATCCGCCACATGCAATCTTTGTAGGCGATCTTCTTTTTATTCGATCAGCCACTCCTGTTGATACATAACAAGTGCATTGAATAGTGCTGACAAACTCACTCCAGCACTCTCTCCCACGATATTAAAATGAAAAGGGCCCGCGCGCGCAACGCGCATGCCTTGCTGCACATACCTGTTGATACATAACAAGTGCATTGAATAGTGCTGACAAACTCACTCCAGCACTCTAAAAACATAATAGAAGAAAAGTGAGTGAAGCACAAATAACAGATTTGTAAAACATTTCCCCATCACCACCATAACTGAAATAAAATGGGTGGATAACAAATAGTGACATACCTCTCCCACGATATTAAAATGAAAAGGGGGGAGTTAAGATGGGTGGTCGCTATTTATACTTGGGGGGAAACACCACAAAAGAAGAAAACAGAAAGGGGAGGAGTCTGGATCCCACATATTCACAACTAGATAAACAGATAAACAAATACAGTACATTTTGTGTAATTATACACAACTGACAGATCAACCTGGTTACACATTCATGCAACTCAAAGTGCTAAAAACTACTGAATAAGGTTAAAAAATTACTTTTCTCTCCCCCTCATTTCTATCCTGTCCTGTATAGATAGATAAGCAACTTAGATGAGCAACCATAGATCACCATAGATGAGCAACTTTTCCCATCCAAGACCCGTTGCTGTTTTCTTCAGTATATAGCCACAAAACCAGACAAGTTTGGGATAAAGTTCTGGGTGGCATGTGACCTGAAAACCAAGTACGTATCCAACATCATCCCATACCTTGGTAAAGACTCCAGTCGTCCCACCGGGGAAAGACTGTCAGAAAATGTGGTGATGAAGCTCATGGAACCATTTATGGACAAAGGAAGAACTGTTACCACAGACAATTTTTTCACCTCACTGTCACTAGCAAAACGATTGCTGGGCCGGAAGACCACCCTCCTTGGCACAGTAAACAGGATTCGTCGTGAGCTTCCAGACTCTGCCAAAAAGACTTTGGTCCGTGAGGAATTCAGCACACAGGTGTTTTCAACCTCTGTTGCCACACTGACCGTTTACGCACCCAAACGTAGAAAGACTGTCTGCATCCTCAGTACCATGCACAGTACGGTGGAGACTGGGAACACACACAAAAAAAAGCCAAACACAATCACTGACTACAACTCCCTAAAATGTGGTGTGGATATAATGGACCAGATGGTACGAAAGTACACTGTGTGTTGCGGAATACGGCGTTGGCCAGTCGCTGTGTTTTATAATATGATTGACATTGCAGCACTGAATGCCTATGTGCTTTTTCAAGCATGCACTGGGGTAAAGGAGAGACGGTCAGAGTTTTTGGTCAATCTTACAGAAGAGCTTGCACAGGCTCATGTGGCAGCCAAGGAGGTGGCCAAGGAAAAGGCTCAGCAACAGCAACCACCCACACCTGACACAGGGAAAAGGGCATGGTGCCAGGTCAAGTGTTGTTGCAAAAGTAACCGTGCCACTAATCGTTGTGTGTCTTGTTATAGGTTTACATGTGGCAAGTGCAGAAAGGAGATGATGTGGCAGTGCCAAGTGTGTGCAGAATATTCATAGGTGTATTTATATATACACCTATATACCAATAAAGCTAACTTGAATATAAATTTCTGGCAATGTTGACTTTTTTTGGGGGTGGGGGGTGGCTTCACCAATTCACCTTCACCTTGTTCCAGAGGAACATTTCTTCTGGACCTGCATATTCCCACCTCCACCCTTCCCCATACAAACACACAAACAGTACTCCTACATTTAGAATCAATGTAATGGCCTCATATTCATACCACTGGTATGGCTGAACAGGCTACTCTCTGTGTGGTGATGGTACAGAATTGTTTTCTGATCCTTACATAAAAATAAAGTTGTCCTCCAAAGAAGGTGTGTGTGTGGGGGGGGGGGAGGTAGGCCAAAAAAAGAGAGTAGGGAGAGAAAAGTAAATTTTCTATTTTTGTTTGCCAGTTATGGCTGTTGTGTTTTTGAAAGAGACACACTGCAAAAAGTACCATCTTGATAAGTTAAAATTGCTCAAGAATATTATTCTATTTCAAGTAGCTGAGGGTTTTTTGTATAAATTTATGTAAAAATATCTTTACCTATACCTATTGACAGTTTTAACTACTTAAAATAAGGTTAAAAAATCTGAGCCATTTTGAATAATCAATATGCCACTATAATTCAAATATTATGTTTGTGTCAATTTCACATTATTTCAACCTTCCACAAATCAAATCTCAAACATGGTCCTGAGTTGAGCAGACTTCTGCCAAGAGAGGTTGCAGTCTCATGAGGCAGCCAAAGGTGTGTCAACAGCAACCACCCACAGCTGACACACACCTCATTTACATAACACTGGAGGTAAGAAGGGCTTATCACACCTGCCAAGAGACCAAGAGTCTAGTTGGGACACTGTCGAAAGCAGGCGGCTTGGTAGTTCTAGTGGGGGTACTGTCGAAAGCAGGCGGCTTGGTAGTTCTAGTGTTGAAGAACCTTTCGTTATCACCCCGCTGCAGCCCAAATGTATGAGTTTTGAAATGAGTGTTTGCAATGTTGTCAGCTTTCAGTGTATGTAACTTATTTAGTTAACACAAATATATTCTTATCGGTTCATATAGCACTAGAGCAGGTGTCTGGCATTCATGATCATAGTTTAAGTATAACCGTAGCGTTGAAATATGTGTTCTGACGGTTCTGAGATTATGGCTAATTTCAACTAATAATGTTATATATTTTTTATATTGAAGCTTCGGTCCAATGGGGGACGGTGCTACTTCCCATGAGTCCTTGCGACTCCGGTATCGTTCTCTGTTAATGTGATGTCTATGCATGTGTTGATTGATCGTGTACTTGATTATGTGCGTTGGTTTAAGTTTCCCTTCATCAGTTTATGTAGTTGTACTGTGTGAATTATTTCATGCCATGTTTGTGTAGTGTTGTCGTGTTATTGCCCTTCCCTCATGTTTCGTGTCTAAATTAAGTCTATTTTATTCATATATTGTCATTGTTTGAGTGTCGTCTACGTTTCAGGCCTTCCCCTAGTCTGACTATACCTTTGAGGTTCACATATTGTGTTTGGTTAAGTGTTTTCATTCGTTGGTCTGGCGTTCGTATGAGTTCTTTTCGTCTACGTTGTAGTTTGCTTTGGTCTCAGACTACACCTTAGGGATCATAAATCAAGTCTGGTTGTCAATTAGTGCCGTTTATTGTGTTGATTAGTTGGGTTTGATATGCTGACGGTCTTTTATATTTTAATTGGTTGTTGGGTTTGTCCTGTTAAATGTTAGTGGTTTCTCTGTATCCCATCTATATATTGGCTGAGTCATCTGTTCAATTTCTTCCTTCGTTGTTAAACAAATAGTATAGTCTGTTCTTTGTCTGAGGTGTTCTAGTTTTGAATTGTAAGTGAGTGTTGAAATGAGGTCTAAGTGTAGTTTGGTTTGTGTGTACGTTATGCCTTGGTTTTGTCCTTCCTCTGTATTTAGTAAAAGTAATCAATCTTAGTTGGACGTCTTGAGAAAAAGTGCCTCGCCGCGCGTGCACCTGTCGCGTGAGGACAGTGTGCTTACACAAGCATTCCCGCCGCTCTAAAAGTTACATTTCATTCGTGTATTTGCATCCGCCTCCTAACCGAGAATCGTTACATCTTCGGAAAATAGACCGACTGGTTAAAAGTGCGCACGTTTAACTTGCAAAATTATCAAACGCGGAAAAGATTTAGATCTGAGACACATAAACGTGCAGCAAAAGGAATTTATTCAGGAATTAATGTAATAGTAGAAACTGTACAAATAGATAAAACCGACGTCGTTGAGTTTAAAAAGCGCGAGCCGCCCCTTGATACTAGATATTAATACTTAAGGCTAGAAAAAGGGAACTCGTGCCGTGGGGTAAAAAGTGTTAACTGCGTTTTAGAAGGGACTTGGATGGAGTTAGTTATATATAGCACACACACAGGGGTAAGTGAAGAGAGTGAAGGTAACATGTCGGAGAGAGAAACAATGCGGGGCAATGGTTTGAAGTCAGGAAGTGTCTCCCTAGTAGAGGAACTGATAGAAGCCAGAGAAGAATGACGTAATGTCACAGAACAGCTTCTCTCACTCCAGCATTTTGCACTAGAGTGTTCTCAGTTGATGAGTCTGTAGGCCCGTACCAGTGCACTAGATCTAGGAAAAGTGAATCAAAATTATAGGAAGTTTTAAACATGCCATTTGTGCACAGGCCCACTGGCCTTGGTGAATATTAGTCTCTGCCATTGACTGACGTCACTGCCCTGTCTGACCAACTTCCCCCTCTCAGTGAGGGAGGAGGCAGTTGGCTAGTTAAACTGGACAAGCTGTCAGCAGGAAAGAGCTTGGCTCTGGGAGACTTAGAGGAGGGGTAATAATAATAATAAATAAACATAATAAAAATAAATACTTGAAATCGTTTACACTGCGGGCCCCGAATATATAATTCATGAAAGTAGTTTTTTGGATATTAATCAATGTTTCCATGTTTTCCTAATTTTTGGAATGGGTCTGTGTGTTGTCAGTTCAATATGAGGAACCTGATGCCAGTTAAAGTGACTAGGGAACAATTAATAATAATAATCTGTATTTCTATAGCACCTTTCATGCATACATGCAACTCTTAAGTGTTTTATAGAATAAATAAATAATAATAAAAAAAGAAATATTAAAAGGGAGTAAAGAGAAAAGACAAAAAGAAAATGTTAAAAGAAATTAAAGATAAAAAGGAATCAAACCTAATAAGATAATGTAATAAAGTGACAAATTATAAAATAATAGAAAATATTGCAATAAAGTAAATAAGATGGCAATTAGAACAGAGTTGGAGTTTCTTAATTAAAAGCAGATTTAAACGGGAAGGTTTTGAGACTCTTCTTGAAGCTGGGCAGAGATGAAGTGTCTCTGAGCATGTTGTTGCACTACAACAGTCCTCAGAGCAGGGGTCCGCCCCAGAGACCTCAATATGTCCCCTAAGTGTATTATATTATACAGTAGTATCAACAGTTTGGGTCTAACCTAAATTTTAGAGGAAGGGGATGGGGAAAGGGCAAGGAAGGTCACAGTGATCCTGGCAACTTCGTTGTGGCAGGTGGGGTGGATGTTCTCTTTGTGTTCAGGAGAGTCATTGGCGAAGGAGAGTCCCCACAAAACCGTAGGATGAAGGAGGGCCAGAGGTCAGAGGTCCAGCACCAAACCCTTCAGCAGCACCAGGGCAATGGTGGGGCCCTGATGAGAACTCGGACAGCAAAGCTACGGCAAATCTATGTTGTCCCTCACTGGCGGTACTCAAAGACTATCATTTCTGGCTGGAGAATATCAAAGTCTGCACAGAACTGTTCTAATGACTGTACAATGCGGCAAGCAGGCCACCAAACACAGGTTCCTGAGATCAAAGACTGCACCTGTTAACCTGTGGAAGAGACATTACAAATGCACTGTTCACAGACAGCCGACACCTGATGTCCACAGACTGGCCTCCACGGTTGCTATCTACAGGGGTTTCCTGAAGCCTCACTCATGAGCCGCGAGGGGCGTCCACTCCCAGTTCATTTCCTGGGAGCCAGATCACTTTGATTGAATCTTTGTCCTGCCACCCGACCCACTTCATGCTATATTGTTTTATGACACAGCAGGGGATCCAATTAATGGGAGGAATTTGAGGAACAGCTACTGGGGCCTGGGGGTGCTGCAACCCCTGCAAAGCTGAGACATGCCCAGCAGTGCTGGTATATGATGGGAGATTCAGCCACTCCACACATCTCATTAGCTTCACACCCTGGTCACATGGGAAAGGAGTAGGGAAGCATGATAAGGAGTGACAGTACACTGAAAATTTTTGAGTAGCCTATGGTTTACTAAAAAAAAAAATAATAATAATAATAAATAAATAAAACTTAGGAAAGTTTTTCCACGTAGAAACAGCAAGTAAATTTAACAAAGTATATATTTAAGTAATGTTTACTCATAATTTCAGTGTATTTAACTACAAAATGTTTATGGTTTACTTTGCTATTTAGACTAAAATATACAAATGTATTTGAAGACAAACTATTATAAAGAAACACAAAGTATTGTATATAATTTTATGTGAGATTCTTAAGTCACCAGCCGGGAATATATTATTCTTTTAGATAGTACTTAAATTAACTTAATTATATTTACAAAGTCAAAAATAATTTTTTTTACAGAGTACAGCAAGGCATTGGGTAACAACTAACTTTCTGAAGAGTGAGCTAATTTAAATCTTTTAATACCTAGTTTATTAAATTTATAGTATTTCGCCACTACAGAGAAAGACAATACATTAAACTAAAACAGGCATTGGCACAGGCCGTGGACTTGGCAGTTGCTGATTAAAACGTACCATTCTTAGAAGTTTCTGAAACACAGTCCTGAATGTGATTTCAGGAAAAGGGGGTGAGGAAGTCAACTTCCTGTTAGACAGCACACAGCATGAAGCAGAAGTCGCACACACACAGTTACAGGATATCAAAAGGGGGGGCGAGCTGAGAGACACAGGCAAGCAGGCTATGACACAGGAGCCCATCAGATGGTTTGCAGGGCAGACGAGGAGTGATCTCCTCTACCACAGGGCCCAGAGCTACTTAAACTACAGGAAAAATCTACCCCAGAGAAAAAATTAAATAAATAAATTAATTAATGAAATAAAATAAAATGGCATTGTTGAACAAAGATGGTAAAAGAGATAAGGAAGTAAGGAAGTCTGGGAAGGACCAAACGGGGTACAGAGTCAATTGATCAAACCAGTGTGAACTGAGGCACACAGGGCAGCACGTGGGTAAAAATACATGAAGGAACATTTTAGTTACTGATGGCACCTATACTGACGTAATAGCAGACTGGACAGAGTAATGTGATATTTGAAATGTGCAGAAAAGCTGTAGTGCTTTAAGACCAGGTCTAAGCAAGTTCCCTGGACCACAGGAGCTAAGATAAGATAGGATATGATAATTCTTTGTTAATCACTCAGTGAGGAAATTTGCATTGTTACAGCAGCAGGGAATAGTGTAAGGAAATACACATATGTAAGATTATATACATATGCAATGGATGTAGGAGAAGAAATTCAGATTGACTACATGGATATGTTAATACAAATACAGGACTAAGGTATTTGTTAGAGGTTGTGGATAAATTCTTAGGTTGGGTAGAAGCATTTCCACCAGGGCAGAGGACTAAGTCAGTCTGCAAAATGTTGATAAAATTACTGGATACTGCACCATTGTTTACTAAATTAAGTGTGCTCAGATAATGGGATGCACTTCACTAGCTAGGAGCTAAAATTTGTGGAACAAAATTTGGGTTTGAGACACAAATATGGGTTGGTTTATCATTCTCAATCTCAGGTTAAAGTGAAAATTATAAATGGTAAGTATAAAGGTAAAGGTATGTGCACAAATGTATTTGTATGGTTGGCCAGAAGATCTTCAGTGAATTTTGTTGCAGGATTCACTCCGTTTGAGCTCATGACAGTGAGAAGTTTTCGGGGGTCCCCCAATGCGCTTGCGAAACCGGACAGGTACACTCGGGGTCGTACAAAGAAGGTTACAATGTACTAAAAAGCAATTTGTGAAGCTTATTCTGTCCAGGTACAAGGAGAGGAGTCAGAACCAACATCATGAGCAGACCTGTCCGTCACCAAATGGGTCCTGCTCAAGGTCATCAAAGGAAGTGGTCAGAGCCCAGGTGGACCAGTCCAGTCGAGGTCACTGAAGGGAACATCACACTCCGTCCTACTGAAGGGCAAAGGAGAAACGTGGTACAACCTCAGCCGGTGCTGAGCATCAGAACCAGCGCGCCGAGATACGGAGCTCTCAAGCAACGGGTCAGAATAATTTACCCGAGAGCAGAGGTACATCAGGAGGACAGTCTATCCTCACCTCCAACGCGGGCAGAAGAATAGATGACGCTGGCAGAGATGGAGTAAAAGTTTTGTGATGGATTTGGATTTTTAGTAATATTTTCTAATGTTGTTTTACAGGCCTTGTGTAACATTGTTTATTTGACTATATGTTTTTGTATTTTTTATTGAAAGTAGTAGCAGTGTGATTGTTAGTATTTAACAGCATGATGGGTCACCAGGATCTTACAGGGGACTGCCCCCTGTCTATGTGGGTCTATGGTGGGTCAAGGCCAATATTGTTTTAATGGAAGATGCATAATTTGAGTTTGCTTGGAGAGTTTCACATAAAGCTTCAGGAGTTGACAATCCTACTACTGGCCGGCTGGAACGGTCATTTAGCAAGTATAAAGTTCAAGGGTTAGCATTATTTTCTCAGAGAGACGCACATCCTACCAAAAAACTAGTTACTAATTGGGATGTTTCATCTGTAGTACTAGCACATCCCCAGCACAGGTCGCGTGCCGTATATCTAGTAATAGGAGTGGGCCAATCGGGCTCAGACACCTCAGGCCTTATTAAGACCTGTCCCAACACCGGGACCAACACTCGCAGCTAATACATCAGAAAATATATAAGGCATCCGATCAGATTATACTAAATGGAAGCGACAGCAGATAATTGAATTAACTACAGGGTATGCAGGAGACAATATTTGGTTACTGACTGGTTGGAAGGACAATTTGGAAAATATAAAGGTCTTATTATGTCTGTGTTAACTTCTGTGGGTATATTTTAGGCTATTATGATTACATGTGGATGTTTGTATATTCCAATGCAGAAGAAGCTTAGTGAGAAGCTTAATCAGCAGTAAGATTGAGAAGGAGGAACCACAAAGATGATTGGGTATGATGTCATTGTTGGAGTCAGAAGATGAGAAGGTAGTTTTGGATTAACCTAAAGTTTGATCTATTTAGAGATCAAAAAGGGGGAATTGTTGAGATTTACATTTTAATCCCTTCATATATTGTTTACATTACAGTATTGATCAAGCAGCTTATCATAATCCATATATAATTTGACCAGTCTTAAAGTATTAATCAAACTTCTAATATTAATCACTTTATGTTTTGCTTACAGTATAGTATTAATCAAATAGCTAATTATCAAGTGTGTCTGAGAAAAGGCCTGTATGCTCTGTCCCATATTCCAAGTGCCTGTCGTTTTCTAAAAGAACAGGATGCTTAAGAAGAAGAACAAGAATGTATATCAGTTTGACAGGACCAGGAAGCGAAGGCCTCTCTCCCACTCTTAGTAAGGAAACATCTGTATGTTTAACGTATGTGATCTACGTGCAACTCCTATGTATGGAACCACTATTAAGTCTGTGAAAATCATAATTGGCAAAAGTCATTGTAAGATTTAGAGAAAAAACAAGATGAGCTCAGCGGATTGTGAATGTCTTAGACAATCAGCCTTTGTCTAACAGGCTAGGTTAGGGAAAGTCCAAAAGAAACGGGGGGGCTTATACCCAGGCCACACTATATAGAACAGGAGGAAAATGTGTCGGGCAGAGACCTGCGCACAGAGCCATAGGGTAGAGTAGATAGGCTCAGCCCCGTCGACAGGGGGGGACAACCGGGTCTTTTGTCCCGGGCCCAGGGCCAGGGGGGCCCATCAAAGAGCCCAGCAATTTTTTTTTTTTTAAGTCTATAATTTTTAAATAATCTTGAAAACTTTCATTAATATAAAATTCTGTACTCAAAATAAGCTAAAATATATATGTTTTTCACCTATCTGCATATTTTCCATTAAGTGCATACACCCCCGCCTCCCACTGAAAAATGGTTTGATCCAGCACCGACCGTAGCCGGCTGGTACCCGCCCAACAGCGGGAAATACAGTGGTGGATAGTTAAAGTAAATACAGAAATCTGGAGCGCAGAAAAGAAAGGAAAAACATTTACCTGACGAATTTTAAAGTTGCATTGTGTTCCAGGGTGGAAAAGTGCTGGAATATAGGCTAAAGTACTTGAAAATGCTTGAAATTGTAACTACTTCGTTTCACAACAATATCTGTCTGACTGAACAGTATTTGTATTGTATTTGTAGCCTATCTTGTATTACGTTAACAAATACGAGACTCTTGTAATTGCAGGACGAAACACGAGAGAACGTGAAGAAGTTAATATTGGGCGTTTTGAAAATAAACAACCATTAAATAATGTGATAAAAAGCGAATTATTTCGAGTATATGTATAAATATTTAACTTAATAATTAAGTTTAACGTGCTGGAAAATATTGAAATGGACATTTAAAGTGACGTACAAGTGCTTTAATTCCACCTTATAAAGGTGTATGAATCCTGCAAACATGACTTTGTTCATTGCGCTGAAGCGCGGCGCGCGCGAAGTTAAAAAAAGTCGAGAGGTGCACGACCTTGCGAATCAACAGCGCGTGAGGCCCTCGCGCACGGGCGGAGCCACAGCGATTACCTCATTTTCGCCGCGAACCCTCGCGCCTCGCAACGCGTCAAGTATAAACCAATCAGCTGTCAGAAACAGCTTTGATGTGTGGCTATATTATATACTATATGACCAAGGATTGTCTGCTACAGAGAAAATTGAAATGACGTGCGCGGCAGGGGGGGGGGCACATGAAACTTTCTTGTCCCGGGCCCCATCAAGACTGTCAACGGGCCTGGATAGGCTTGTGTGTGTTCTCTCCAGAGCGCTCTGTATTTTTGTATACATTTAATAAAAGGATGAAGACAAGACTGGTAATGTTTTCTCTTGCAATCATCGAGCATGCTGTGCTAGGTGAAAGAGGACCAAAGCACGACAAACTTCATCTTCAACCTTTTCAGCCCTGGTGCGAATGTGATCCTCACACGTCACTGGATTCACCAGTTACAACTACAGACACACTAGAAAAAAATCTTGTTTCTTATTTTATGTCACCGTTAACTACATGGGGTTGACGCGAACTTAAATAGGTAGATAAATGGGCCTATTATCACAAGAGCTTGTGGTTAGATCTGACAGTGTTCAACGCTGTAGCGAACGGCAGTAACTTTGTTTTACCGCAAAATATGAAAACGATTGAAACCATTAATAACCCAATTAAATCCACCCAATTAAAAATGTACGATCTGGTAAATGTAGTGGTAAATGTGCGATGTGGTAAATGTAGTGGTAAATGTACGATGTGGTAAATGTAGTGGTAAATGTACGATGTGGTAAATGTAGTGGTTTATGTACGCTCTTCTGTCCGCGGTGTAGCACTAGGTCCTGCTTCTCGTCCCGCTTAGCAGTAAATCAATAACATGAAGAACGTTGGTATGATTGAAACGCTATTTGGCCTCTATGAAGCTTCTGGGCGGAAACTGCTGGCCAGTCATTGAAATAGCCAATTTCGGAAGTGCTCTGTTTGCTAATTAAGTCAATATGATAATTAAAATATAATCTCCCAAACAAAAAACTCATCGGATCTACACGATTCACGTAGGTCACTCTTTTCAACTTCAAAACGGTGAATTTCGCCGAAAGGTGACAGATTTTCATGCCTGATGACATCACTCTAGTTGTGACAATGACTTGACTGGAAAGCAATGTCTCAGTGAGCCCTCATGCCTGTGGTCACCTCTGAACCCCTCCCTTTAGTTATGCTGCTATAGATTAGTCTGCCGGAGCCATATGCTAATCACTGGCACGTGAGCTATGTACGTTTAAATCAATGGTGGTTTAAATTGATGTCCACACACTCAGTCTGTATTGTCTATCTTTTTGCATGCTTCTAACTAAGACAATTGCATGCAAGCACCTACAAGCTCCTGGGAGATGGTCTGATTTGCCGGTGGATGTACTGATGCCGGGGTTGGATGTGTCATTGCCGCAAGAGGACGTGCTGATGCTAGCTCCTACCTGAGGCTCACCATCTGCACCAAAGGGACTGTGACTGCTTGGCCAGGGAACAAGAACCTTAACTATAACTGTAGAACCACCTTTTGTCCACAAATACAGACTTGTGCTAACGGGTCGCCCAATGGAGGATGAGTTCCCTTTTGAGTCTTGGTCCTCCTGAGGTTTCTTCCTAATCCCCACCATCATAGGGAGTTTTTCCTCACCACTGTCGCCTTTGGCTTGCTCATTAGGGATCTGGACCCATACGATTGTAAAGCTGCTTTGTGACATGTTGTAAAAAGTGCTATATAAATAAATTTGACTTGGCTTGATTGAGCAATCAACTGAATAACAGTATATTTACCTCATTCTTTTAATCCCAAACTCCCCCCTCCCCATGTATATGCCCCTGCTATAAAGACACACACATTTAAATTCTTACAGAAACAGAATTGTCAATGAGGTTCATCTGAAACACACTAGAGCATCGTTGCTGATACAGGTGTCTCTCCTCCTGTCCTCCAGGAACCCACAGTGTGGTTGAAATTCTGTAAACCCAAAATGGTGAGCACAATAATAGTCAGAAGCAGTTGGTTAATAAAGTAAAATGAATTTATTAAACAAGTAAGGATTAATTTCAGAGACCCCTGTTACAAACACACAAGGCGTCTGCCACAGAGAGATAATTCCCCCCTGGGAACTCTCATCTCTTATACTTCAATCCATAAGCACACAAGGTGTTCATGAGGTGATTAAATGAATATGACTGGATAAATTTGACATGAATCACACATGATTGGTCATATGTATATTGGCCCCTCCCCTCATGCTCCATCCACGCTTGGTGATCTCATGATGGTCTGAGAGCCGACGTGGCCACTTCCATGTTGAGACTAGGAGACCAGCTGGTGTCTCCAGTGAGGTCAGTTTAGGAACATTGAATTCCAGGAATGGACAGAGGACGTCCAGGAAAGACAGTACAATTCTAAGGCCTACTGAGCCATACCAGACACTGAATGGCTTCAGTGCCCTACTTACATGATTAACACACATATATAGGTAAAAAGCTCTAGCTTATACATCTGTCATGTGACTATAATGTTTAACATATACTGATAAAGCATAGCATCAAGGAAAACGTTTTTTAATCAAGGAAAAATTTTCCACCACAACAGCACCAACACCACACATGAACAATGAATCAGGCAGTTCCCTCTTTGTCTTGGAGCATTTTATTCCGTGCGTGTAGGTGTGTGTGTGTCCTGGTGTCTGGATGTGTGAACATATGGTGAAGACACACAGTCTACTCCATAATGACACAATCACACTAACACTCACAGCCATGGAGACTCATGTGTATGATCACGTATGGGTGTGTGTATGTGTGTGTGTGTGTGTGTGTGTGTGTGTGCGCGTGTGCATGTGGTCGTCCTCTATATGAGACGCAGATCAGATCAGAACAACTTCGGTGTCTCCACTGAAGTGGTCAGATACTGTAAGACATCACACACTATACACAAACTCAGTGTAAACACTCACTGTAGGGTCTCCAGTGTACAGTGTGGATCCTTCAGTAGAGCAGAGAGCTGCTTCACTCCTGAGTCTCCTGGTTCATTCCAGAACAGATTCAGCTCTCTCATGTGTGAGGGGTTTGACCTCAGAGCTGAACACAGAGCAGCACAGCCGTCCTCTCTAATACTGCAGACAGACAGACTGTGGAGAGAAACGCAAGTTGTTGAGTGGGGGGGGGGGGGGGGTGAACACAGCGAGAAAAAAAAACAGATATAAAGTGTGCAGAAACAGTCTGAATCGTGGTTTGAACTAACCTGTTTTTTTTTTTGCAGGGACCGAATATTAAAAAGAAGGAAAACCGGGCCAGGCACGTGAAAACCAGGACAGGTGGCAACACTAAGAACAATACACATTTATTTAGCACAGTCTGCTCTTTGCTCTTTTTGCAGTTCACTTCAATTAAAAAAAACACAAAAACTAAATAAAATACAAAATTTCAGTGCACTTAACATACACAAGCAGATAGCAGCATCACTATATTTTTGAGAATGAACATTCATTAAAAAATAAAATAGCAGCAGTAGTTTGTACTCCTAGCAGTTTGTACTCCTGTCCCTGTGCTTTCACTGATGTCTGCCTGTAAGATGGACAGGCAAAATCCAAGAGTACCTGGCTGCAGACCTCCAGCAGGAGGCACCTCCACGCTGGGGCAGGAAGTGACGCACCTCCACGCTGGGGCAGGAAGTGACGCAGCTCCAACGTGAGGCTGGAAACGGAGACGCGTCTGGCGAAACGGGTGTCCTTGTATGGATTTACGATTCAGATTTACATAAATAATATTTTGCTTCGCGTTTATGTTAATCTATGTATCGATTTATTAACGTGAGGCTGGAAACGGAGACACGTCTGGCGAAACGGGTGTCCTTGTATGGATTTACGATTCAGATTTACATAAATAATATTTTGCTTCGCGTTTATGTTTATCTATGTATCGATTTATTAACGTGGGGCTGGAAACGGAGACACGTCTGGCGAAACGGGTGTCCTTGTATGGATTTACGATTCAGATTTACATAAATAATATTTTGCTTCGCGTTTATGTTTATCTATGTATCGATTTATTAACGTGGGGCTGGAAACGGAGACACGTCTGGCGAAACGGGTGTCCTTGTATGGATTTACGATTCAGATTTGCATAAATAATATTTTGCTTCGCGTTTATGTTTATCTATGTATCGATTTATTTTTATTTATATTTTATAAAAGATCTATGATATTAGCAGAGCCTAGATGAATGGAACTCAATGCTAGAAATACAGATTAAAAACAGCTAGCTAACTATCCACTGGGCCAGGACAGATGAACGTATTGTGTTTAAAAGCAAAAAAAAACAACTTTCCTCTATATTTCAATGTAGTAAACAGGTTTAGGCAGTAAAGACGCTAGTGTATTAGTGCTACTGTGAGCTCACTGGTGCTGGAGAGGCACCCAGATCATGTTAAGGTTTAAAACGATTAAAAACGTTAAATAATATTTGTTACTGAAACACTAGATATTGTTCTGTGTTGAGAAAATTGCTCAAACTAACCCATATGATTCTAAAAAGTGGGTATTCTCTTCTCTATTAGAGATTCTGATATTATTTTGTATATTATCTGTAATGTTGATCGGTTGTTCAATAAAACAGTATAATAAAAATTTGTGGTTTTCGTCTGTAATTTGTGTTTTTGTAAAACAACTATAAAAGTGTGTGTACATACACACCCTTGTTACCCATGCCAATTCATTAAGACTTTTGTTTTTCAGCAAATTTGCATATCTTGAGCAGCTATTTGTTAATTGAAAAGCCAATTGTATGACACTCTTACACTACCTAATATTAAATAAAACGAAAGTCAGTCAGATTCAGAAATGCAATATGCTGTTCTTCCTTTAGACTTACATTTGCATATTAGCAGGAAAACTGCAAGTGCATCTTTACAGTTATTTTCTCACCCATCTTTATAACCAAGTATTTTTGGCAGTATATTTCATTAAACAGGCCATTACATTTACAAAACGGCAACCCCCTCACCACCCTAACAGGCACACAATCAATAATATCAAGGTTCTTTTTTTTACTTTTTATTAAATGTTTGATACACATTGTATTTTGTCATTTATTTAAAACCATGGCATTGACACAGAGACCCTGTTTGTCAACACATGCTTCCAAAAACAATTCCATGTCCTCTCCATATTCAAATTGGAACATGAACGGTTCCTTGGTCTCTGGGCCATCTCCCTTCATAAGCTCAATGAGGGAATCTTTCCGGTCTTCCTCAGTCTGTGTCAAATATATTGGCATTGTTACATGCCCCCGTAACTGTGTGCGGTTCTGGCTGATCCATTTCACAGCTGTGGAAAGGTCCCTTACAACCGCTGGCTCCTTCAACAGAAAAATAATCAGTACAGTCTTAGTGAAAATCAGAGTGTGTTGCCATAGTTACATTATGTGGAATTGCAATTCAGGTTAGAGATTCTGTACTGCACTGACCTGATCAACTTCTGCACGCTTGCGTTTTTAAGTTTTGAGACCGGCACATGGTGGCCTTGCAGGACAGCATTGGATTCCTCTGTCCAATGAGCAAAGAGTTTGCCAAAGCTTGAAAATAGAAAAGTCCTGATATTGGTTACACTTCTAACATTAAGGCATTTTTCTCAAAGCAATCAAATCATACCTGTCAAGTTCAAAGTTTTCCATTAAAAGCAGGCACCACCATTTCCGCAATGAGGGCATGTCATTCTGTAAACATACAAAAGTATTGTAGTAGTAAAATTTGCTACATTTGAACATCTTTTGTACAATTGATCCTCTTTAATAGTTCCAAGTTACTTACAATTGTGTAGTCAAAAGGGGCATCCAATGCCACATACAACGCAGACTGCAATTTAAACACATGGAAGTTTGTATTATATATTATAATTTGGACAACTACAATATAATATTACTATATTATAGTTCAAAAGTTTAAAACCAAAATGAATTACATATAACATGTCGTACCATTAGCATGAAGATCCCACAGTCAAGCCCATAGTCTTGGCTTGGAAACCCCTGTAGAAACAATAAACAAAAATCCAATATAAAATGTATGGGGAGAGATTATTGTCATTAGCAATCATGTTACACACACGAACACACACACACGAACACACACACACGAACACACACACACACACACACACACACACACACACACACACACACACACACACACAGAAACAGAGAGAGACATTGATTGAAAATAAAGATAAGCTTTGCGTACCTTTGTATTTTATCCCATTCTTGATATGGGCGTCCACATGTCTGTTGATCTTCCCCTTTGTTGTTGGTTTGAAGGTTGGGCAAAGAGGACAGTGAAACAGTTTTCTGCAACATGTGTTGCATTCTTCGAGGTTCGGTTGTACACCAGCATCACAGATAGAAGGGTGCATCTAAAACCCAGTGATTAATAAGATTAATTGGACATTTATTTTATTGAAATGTTATAATGTTATCATTCTAAGGTCAGCAATATATACAATATATGAAACATTTTATATTTACACCTAACAAAAAACTACAGTATTGCAGCATACAGAGGGTAGTGCATGAGGTTTCATGCAACTGTGTCCATCAAAATCCCAAACGGATATGCATTCCCATAAATTTCAAATTCACTGACTTAATATAATCTGAAGATCCTTAAAAAATTTCCATTTGTAAAGCAATATTAAATTACCTGGAAATATTTATATTGTTTTAAAGCATGGGATAACTAGGGTGATGTATATGGATCAGCTTATGACACTAAAGTAACATGACCTAGACCTATTATTTATGCACACAAATAAACCTATTACAATACACGTATGTTGTGCCAATAAAATTAATATACTGACATGATTGTCCATCTAAATATTAATTACAGCAACATTGGTTTGACTAAGTCACAGGGTTGCCAACTCTCAAACACACGAATTTGACCGTCTTCACCAGTGGTGTAGTCCTAAAAAAATAAGTGGGGGGGTCGCGTGATGGCGAGTGTAAGTTGTTGAGCGGGGGGGTGGCGAGTGTAAGCCACAAATTAAGTATTATATCGCAATAAATCGATCGCCAGTGGTTGGCGAATTACTAACGCGTCAAGTTTAAACCTAGCTTTGAACGTAACAGTCTTAGCAAGAACAACACCGGTAACAAAATAACATTTTTAACACCGGTTAAAATAAGTGAGGGGACGGCGTCCCCCGCCCCCCAACTACACCCCTGGTCTTCACACGCTCACACGCCATACATCCGATTTGTCACGCCGGAAAAAAATCTAGTTTATTTACCTCTGATCCATATGTATGATTCAATGAGTTACTAGTTCGCTCTGGCGGCAACACCTGGTGATCGATCGATCTCAATATAATACTTAATTTGTGTCCATTTTACACCCCCGGTAACGTTCGCCAACCTTTGGCCAACGTTACCCTACCTAGCTAACAAACAGGTCTCAATAGGCTTTATTTTTTATTTAGCTTTTATTCACTCAAGCTGTAGAGTTCAATAAAATATATACTAATTAAATAAACTATTTTACCTTAAGATACTCACCTTCATTCAAAAGTAAGGAAAACCTTGAGACGGGTCGAGACGGGTCTGGCTGCAGCGAGGTACTCTTGCTTGAAAACTTTACTATTGTACTGTTGTAATTTCGTCACTTCCTGCCCCAACATGGAACTGCGTCACTTCCTGCCCCAGCGTGGAGGTGCGTCACTTCCTGCCCCAGCGTGGAGGTGCCTGTGACTACCCGATCCGTACACCCTGCCCGATCCGTACCGAGCATGCGCGAGAAAATGTGCGCACGCGCGTTGCGATTGGCCTAGGCACGTATCGGGCAGATATTTTGCGCATGCGTTAACACTTTACGACACTACTAGATGCGAAGTAGTGAACGGAGTCTGTGATCGTACGAGAAGCATTGTAATTAAAAAATGAAGGATTTCAGATTTTATGGCGAGTTAAAGGAGTATATCTCCCACGGTTTATTCAAATCGACTTGTGATAAAAATATGCGACGTGAAATTCGTCGTGTATCTGAAAACTTTATAGTTGAAAGTAAGTTAAATTCAAACCATGTTCCTAAGTTAACAGTCTGTCCTGTCGTGGAATATAAAGTTCTTATATATATATTTATAAATAACAATGGTGGAACGTTTTCTTTTTATGTTTAGATAACCGAATGTTTTACATCGGACCAAACAAAAATTATATGCGTTTGGTTATGTTGACTGAAGAGAAAAAGAGGTCTGCTCTGATCGAGTGTCATAATAACCCTGGCACCGGTGTTACCATCATGGTGTACGACGCACTAGAGACAGGGTTATTGCCGGTTACTTTTGGCCTACCTTTTGTTTGGTCCGATGTAAAATATTCGGTTATCTAAACATAAAAAGAAAACGTTCCACCATAGTTATTAACTTTATATTCCACGACAGGACCGACTGTTAACCTAGGAACATGGTTTGAATTTAACTTACCTTTAACTATAAAGTTTTCAGATACACGACGAATTTCGCGTCGCATATTTTTGTCACAAGTCGGTTTGAATAGCTCCTTTATACTCCTTTAACTCGCCATAAAATCTGAAATCCTTCATTATTTTATTACAACACTTCCTGCACCCCAAACCAATGTTCTCCCCAATGTAACCAATGTATAAATCTATATTATATTATAATGTATGTGTATGTATTAATCCGCAGTTACAATTATAATAAATATAATTTATTATTATTTCTATTATTATTTAATTATTATTATTACTACTATTATTTTTAACTGTTTACAAAGGTGTCGTAAAATGTAACGGTAGTGTCGTAAAGTGTTAACGCATGCGCAAATATCTGCCCGATACGTGCCTGGGCCAATCGCAACGCGCATGTGCACATTTTCTCGCGCATGCTCGGTACGGATCGGGCAGGGTGTACGGATCGGGTAGTCACAGTGCCTCCTGCTGGAGGTCTGCAGCCAGACCCGTCTCGCAAAATGGACACAAGGGGTCAGAATGACGGAGCTGCCCACAGCATTGCCTGTGTGCATTGTGTAAATATTGGACTCTTGGGCTCATATATTGGCCAATGCTGATTATCTAAGAAATGCCAAAAATCTGACCGATTAATCCGATTATATCGGTCAATCACTACTCAACTCAACTCAAACTTTATTTATAGAGCACATTTCAAACAACCGAGGTTGACCAAAGTGCTGTACAGGATGAGAAGCTGCATTGGGAATAAAAGTAGATCTGATAATGTCACAGTTCCAAACAATTATAATCAATAAACAGAAGCAGTGCAATGACATAGAAAATATAATAAATAAAACTACAAATAAATAAAACAAATTAGAATAAATAAAATAAAATATAAAACAAATCAGAGTTATCAGCAAAACGTCTATTTAACTATAATTAAAAGCCATGGAGAATAAATGTGTTTTTAAAGAAGATTTAAAAATCTCAAGAGAACCTGCAGATTGAATGTGCCCGGGCAGGTTAGCGCCCTCTAGTGAGACCGTCGGCGGGCCCAGCTCCTTTATGGCCTTATAAAACATATTAAACATTAATGAATCTCCGAACAAAAGCGATAAATTCAAAATTTCCTATCCCATCTACATGCCTACCGAGTTTTAGATGTCTACATGCAGCCGATCGCGAGATATCTGGCTTTGAAGTTAGTGACAAAAGTGCACCTCGCGGGGGGGTCTCCCAACATATCCGTTTAAAATCCATATTTATGATGTGAGATGTCTTAATGTTTTGTCACCTAAAAATCGTTTACTAATAAGGCTTTAAGACCTTAACATTGTAGATCCGTTGTGGGTAAATACCTTAAAAAGCTTGCTCACCTCACTGCAAAATTTTGCGTAATCCACTTCCTGGATGAGACGCTCCGACAAATCTGCCCCCTACGCGTCACCGAAGCGTTTTGAAAGCTGATTTGTCCTCTTATTACAAAGCTGCAGCGGTTCTGCTTTGATTTGAGTGGTTTTTATTGGTCAGAAGAGGGTAGTGACTTTGAGTGACAGCTTTTACAACCTCTCACCGGCGAGGTGCGAAGGGGAGGGGGGGTGGGCTCACCAATGAGCCTACTGAGACAATCTGGCGCATTAGAAGTGATTGAAAGCTGTTTTAACCAATAGTTTACTTCCTTCTGAAGCTAACCAGCCCTCATTTGTCATGATTGGTGGATGATTTCTTTGTAACGAGGCTTCGTAAACTCTCTAGTCATTTCCAATGTGGGTCCGCTAGCATAGCAACGTAAGCTAACCTTTGCTAACCTAAGCTAAGCTCCCCAGAACACACTGTTCGGCGAAACTGAAGCAGTCATGGATCATTTTGTTCGTTTTTATTTCGATTGTGGATACCTTTGAACATCACAGAAAATAAAAGGATTACTTTTGGTGGAATTTATTTACATTTTTCGGATACGACGCCAACCCGGAAGTGAGACTGTACACCGGCTACAGACTCGTGAGTAAAAATGGATAATTTTACATAAGCGATTTTGTACAAAATATATATTCTAATACTAAACATTAGATTATAAACAGTATTGGAGCTTTTGAGTGCTGGAGTCTCTGTATCGTGTCGGATGCTACCGGAGTTGGCGACGTAAGCTTAGCTTAGCCTGTCGGACTATATTGGACATAAATATCATAACGTTCATAATTGGACATGGAATTTATTCATTGTAATTTTCTGGTCTTTCTGTAATATGTGCAACGTTGTTGTTTGTTGTAGCTCCTCGGTTTCGTGTAAGGAATTTGTTAGCATGTTAGCTTAGTTGGCTAATGGTGTGTATGGGGTGTGGCATATTTGGACATGGGTGTGGTGCACTGGACACACCTTGGATAAAGCTGAATAACTTTTCAATGCTTGCATGGATTTGCTTCATTTTTTCTATGTTGTCAGAGATGCCCTGGTGAATTATATTTTCTTTTTCTGACTAGATTTGAATAACTATGTGAATATACATACTTTGTGAAGTTCAAGTTCAACACTGCATTCCTGACTTTCCGGGCATATTAGCATATGTAAGAGGCTCTAAAATAAAACACAATTATGGGAATATGATATTGAAGTGAATCAATGTTCCCCCAACTGTCTACTTCAGTTTGAGCCCTGAATGATAATTTTCCTATATGTACAACTTGAGATATCTAGTTTTAAAGTGAACTAGTACAAGAATCTGAAAAACGTAAAGAATGTCTCAAAATGGCCGCCACAGATAGTGCATGCAGTATCAAATCAAATCAAAGTTTATTTGTATAGCGCTTTTCACAACACATGTTGTCACAAAGCGCTTTACAGGATTTAAAAGGTTAACAATACTATGGGTCCAGAACCCTAATGAGCAAGCCAAAGGCGACAGTGGCGAGGAAAAACTCCCTATGATGGTGGGGATTAGGAAGAAACCTCGGGAGAACCAAGACTCAAAAGGGAACCCATCCTCCATTGGGCGGCCCGTTAACACACAAATTACACAAAATACAGACAAATACACAAGTCGCACACAAATCACACAATCAGACTAAGTAAAGGTAAAAATGAAAGTTCTGGGTTTTGATATTGTCACTGTAAATGTCTGTTGATGAACGCCAGGCTTTCATTCCGTGTCGGAGCAGCGATGCTGGTATTGTAGGCTCCGACTGCAATGTTACTCTCCAGGTGAACCTCGGAGAAAAGATACGAGATGTAGTAACTATGTAACAGATTAATCAAAGGCCAAACTAAACAGATGAGTCTTTAATCGAGTTTTAAACATTGAGACTGTGTCTGAGTCCCGAATAGAGGCAGGAAGATTATTCCACAATTGTGGAGCTTTAAAAGAAAAGGCTCTTCCACCTGCTGTGATCTTTTTGATCCTAGGAACAGTTAATAACCCTGCGTCCTGCGAGCGAAGTGAACGCACTGGGTTATATTGTTCAATAAGTTCACTAAGATAGTCTGGAGCTAAGCCATGCAGCGTTTTATATGTTAATAAAAGTATTAAAACAGTTTCGAGCTGTGTTCAAAGCTGAGTTTAAAGTTGTGTTTTGAGCTACTTTAGCTGTGTTTTGAGCTGTGATTTGAGCAGTTTAAAGACCCTCTGAGCTCTAGGGGCCTTTTTCTACACCTGTGAAATGAAGTTCACTTTGTACCTTTAGGTGAACAATACTAAGGACAAGTGAGACAGTTTGTTTATTTCATAAACAGCATAACTGACATCTGTAACTATTAGAAATACGTAGTTCAGTACTTTATTTAGGACACATTTCTTTCACTCTTGTTCAAGTTCCCAAACAAACACCTGTTGCCCAACAGCCCAGAGCAAACGGAGCGCTGTGCCCCCTTTGACCACTAGATGGCGGCAGATGAACGAAATCAGATTGTAAAGACGTTGGTTATTTTCTACATCAGGGATGAGCAACTTCCATGATAAAGAGGGCCAACATTTTTTTAGCATTATTATTGGAGGGCCACATGACCACGCACTTCAAATAATTGGATATGAAAGACACTACAAATTATTCTCAATAAGAACACATTTTAAATTAATTCAGATCTGTATGTTTATTGCACCAACATACATCTATTTTCTGCATATAAATGCATTAACATGTCCTTAATAAGCAACAAAGACAAAACATTTGCTTAATAAAAAAGTGCAGAAAGGAATTTGAACTCCTTCATATCAAAGAAGTGTAACGCGTAGCGCGCTGCGGAGCGAGGAGGCGGACACAAACGCTGAGAAGAGCGAGATTTAATAAAGGGAATTCCATAGACGAAGTCGTTTGTACAGGGTCAAAACGGGAGAGCCGTCCAAGTGGTCAACAGGACAGGCAGGAGTCGTAACAGGAGAGTCATTCACAACGGAGAAACACAACGGAGACGGAAAATACCAGAACAGCGATGACAGATAATCCACAAAACCGAACAAACCACAAACAACCGACAACGGGCGAAACACAGAGATACAAGTACACAGGACTAAACTAGACACAACTGAACACAATGACGACACGGGCGTGGCAGACAGAGGGAAACCAGGACAACAGACACGCAGGGCGGGATAACCGGGCAAGGAACAACACCGACACGGGAGAGGGGGGCGTAGCCCTACGTGACAAGAACAAAAAAGTCCTGCTCTATCGGTTTTTTTCTTTTAGTTATTAAAGAATTATTGATGTATTTGCGGGCCGCACTGAGTGAGGACGAGGGCCGTGTGTGGCCAGTTGCCCATCCCTGTTCTACATAATTTACAGCAGCGTTTCACATCAACACCTTCAGAACTTTTTATTTGTAAATGTTTTCCCTGTTGTAGGTCACGTGATTAAATTAAAGAAGGACCATAATAATCTAATGATGTAGGAGTCTAAAAACATACCTACATGTACAGTTATCTACACACACACACACACATTCATTCATAATAATCTAATGATGTAGGAGTCTAAAAACACACCTACATGTACAGTTATCTACACACACACACACACACACACACACACACACACACACACACACACACACACATTCATTCATAATAATCTAATGATGCAGGAGTCTAAAAACACACCTACATGTACAGTTATCTACACAAACACACACACACACACACACACACACACATTCATTCATAATAATCTAATGATGCTGGAGTCTAAAAACACACCTACATGTACAGTTATCTACACACACACACACACACACACACACACACTCATTCATTCATAATAATCTAATGATGCAGGAGTCTAAAACATACGTACAGTTTTCATCTGGTGATTTGTGGACAAGAGAAACATTGAAATGATAGTGTGTATGGATGAACTGATGTCAATACCTGTAGTAAAGGTTAAATTATGGTCTACACTGGGCTTTACATGTTTAATTCATATATATTTATTACCTTCAGACTACATTTTATAAAGATTGGAGTAAAATACACAACATTATCTTCACACACACACACAGTTCCTGGTTCACTTTCATATTGCGATAATTCCACTTAATCCACCTCTCACAGTGTTGATGGTTATGAACTTAGAGAACATAAAACAAAAGTATAAAAATATAATCACAATCACGTGTGTGCGTGTATGTGTATGTGTGTGGTTGTCCTCTTCGTTGTATAAAGTGCCATATTTTGTCAATTGTGATTTTTTACACAGCAATCGAAATTTGTCCTCCGCATTTAACCCATCTGTGCAGTTAACAAACACCAGTGATTACTAGGGGGCTGTGGTGCACACATGCCCAGAGTGGTGGGCAGCCCTAGCCCGGCGCCCGGGGAGCAGTTGGGGTTAGGTGCCTTGCTCAAGGGCACCTCAGTCATGGCCTCAGGCCTGGGAATCAAACCCACGACCCTCCAGTCACAAGACCAGTTCCCTACCACCAGGCCATGACTGCCCCATGAGAGACTCAGATCAGGTCAGATCAACTTCAGTGTCTTCACTGAAGTGGTCAGATACTGTAAGACAGAGAATAGGACAGAATCAGACATGAACACATACTCATCACACTCTATACACAAACTCAATCAGTGTAAACACTCATTGTAGGGTCTCCAGTGTACAGTGTGGATCCTGTATGTGTGTGTGTGTGTGTGTGTGTGTGTACGTGCGTGATGTGCGTGCGTACGTACGTGTGTGTGTATGTGTGTGTGTGTGTGTGTGTGTGTACGTGTGTGTATGTACGTGTGTGTGTGTATGTACGTGTGTGTGTGTATGTACGTGTGTGTGTGCGCGTGTGTGTGTGCGCGTGTGTGTGTGCCCGTGTGTGTGTATGTACTTGTGTGTGTATGTACTTGTGTGTGCGTGTGTGTGTGATGGTGTGTGTGTGTGTGTGTGTGTGTGTGTGTGTGTGTGTGTGTGTGTGTGTGTGCATGTATATAGAGTCAGTAAGTCAGTAACTCACACTAGTTTCTCCAGTGTACAGTGTGGATCCTCCAGTAGAGCAGAGAGCTGCTTCACTCCTGAGTCTCCTGGTTCATTGTTGTTCAGTTTCAGCTCTCTCAGGTGTGATGAGGGGTTTGACCTCAGAGCTGAACACAGAGCAGCACAGCCTTCATCTCTAATACTGCAGTAAGACAGACTGTAGAGAGAAGGAGAAAAACTCACACTTACACATCAACACATACGTGAACACAAACATCTCTCTCCCACACACACACGTTGCCTTCCATGCACAAGCTCACGTGCGCACACACACACACACACACACACACACACACACACACACACACGCCTCACTCTCTCTCCCCTCCCCCCAGAATCCAACAGGAAGCACATGAACCCAGACAGACCCAAAACATGGTAATACAAACACTCCTGTACGTGTACATGCGTGTGTGTACGTGTGTGTGTACGTGTGTGTGTACGTGTGTGTGTACGTGTGTGTGTACGTGTGTGTGTGTGTACGTGTGTGTGTATGTACGTGTGTGTGTATGTACGTGCGCGTGTATGTACGTGCGTGCGTGTGCGCGCGTGCGTGTGCGCGCGTGCGTGTGTACGTGTACGTGCGTGCGTGTGTGTGTATGTACGTGTGTGTATGTACGTGTGTGTGTATGTACGTGCGCGTGTGTGCGCGCGTGTGTGCGCGCGTGTGTGCGCGCGTGCGTGTGCGCGCGTGCGTGTGTGTGCGCGTGTGTACGTGTGCGCGTGTGTACGTGTGTACGTGCGTGTGTGTATGTACGTGTGTGTGTATGTACGTGCGCGTGTGTATGTACGTGCGCGTGTGTATGTACGTGCGCGCGTGTATGTACGTGCGCGCGCGTGTGTGCGCGCGCGTGTGTACGTGATGTGCGCGCGTGTGTGTGCGTGTGTGTGTGTGTGTATGTACTTGTGTGTGCGTGTGTGTGTATTTGTGTGTGCGTGTGTGTGTTGAGTGCGTGTGTGTGTGTTGAGTGTGTGTGTGTTGAGTGTGTGTGTGTTGAGTGTGTGTGTGTGTGTGTGTGTGTTGAGTGCGTGTGTGCGTGTGTGTGTGTGTGTGTGTGTGTGTGTGTGTGTGTGTGTGTGTGTGTGTGTGTGTGTGTGTGTGTGTTTGTATGGGTATATGTGTGTGTGTGTATAAAGAGTCAGTAAGTCAGTAACTCACTCTAGTTTCTCCAGTGTACAGTGTGGATCCTCCAGTAGAGCAGAGAGCTGCTTCACTCCTGAGTCTCCTGGTTCATTGTAGGTCAGATTCAGCTCTCTCAGGTGTGATGAGGGGTTTGACCTCAGAGCTGAACACAGAGCAGCACAGCCTTCCTCTCTAATACTGCACCAAGACAGACTGTAGAGAGAAGGAGAAAAACTCACACTTACACATCAACACACATGGGAACACAAACATCTCTCTCACTCCCACACACACACCTTGCCTTACACGCACAAGCTCACGTGCGCGCACACACACACACACACACGCCTCACTCTCTCTCCCCTCCCCCCAGAATCCAACAGGAAGCACATGAACCCAGACAGACCCAAAACATGGTAATACAAACACTCCTGTACGTGTACATGCGTGTGTGTGTACGTGTGTGTGTACGTGTGTGTGTACGTGTGTGTGTGTACGTGTGTGTGTGTACGTGTGTGTGTGTACGTGTGTGTGTGTACGTGTGTGTGTGTGTGTGTGTGCGCGCGTGCATGTGTACGTGTACGTGTGTGTGTGTACGTGTGTGTGTGTACGTGTGTGTGTGTACGTGTGTGTGTGTACGTGTGTGTGTGTACGTGTGTGTGTGTACGTGTGTGTGTGTACGTGTGTGCGTGTACGTGATGTGCGTGCGTGCGTGCGTGCGTGTGTGTGTGTGTATGTACGTGTGTGTATGTACGTGTGTGTATGTACGTGTGTGTATGTACGTGTGTGTATGTACGTGTGTGTATGTACGTGTGTGTATGTGCGTGTGTGTACGTGCGTGTGTGTGCGTGCGCGTGTGTGCGTGCGCGTGTGTGCGCGTGCGTGCGTGTGTGCGCGTGCGTGCGTGTGTGTATGTACGTACGTGTGTGTATGTATGTACGTACGTGTGTGTGTATGTACGTGTGTGTGTATGTACGTGTGTATGTACGTGCGCGTGTGTATGTACGTGCGCGTGTGTATGTACGTGCGCGTGTGTATGTACGTGTGCGCGCGCGTGTGTGCGCGCGCGTGTGTACGTGATGTGCGCGCGTGTGTGTGCGTGTGTGTGTGTGTGTATGTACTTGTGTGTGCGTGTGTGTGTATTTGTGTGTGTGTGTGTGTGTTGAGTGTGTGTGCGTGTGTGCGTGTGTGCGTGTGTGCGTGTGTGTGTGTGTAAAGTGACAGTAAGTCAGTAACTCACTCTAGTTTCTCCAGTGTACAGTGTGGATCCTCCAGTAGAGCAGAGAGCTGCTTCACTCCTGAGTCTCCTGGTTGATTGTGGTGCAGATTCAGCTCTCTCAGGTGTGATGAGGGGTTTGACCTCAGAGCTGAACACAGAGCAGCACAGCCTTCCTCTGTAATACTGCACCTAGACAGACTGTAGAGAGAAGGAGAAAAACTCACACTTACACATCAACACACATGAACACAAACATCTCTCTCACTCCCACACACACACCTTGCCTTACACGCACAAGCTCACGTGCGCACACACACACACACACACACACACACACACACACACACACACACACGCCTCACTCTCTCTCCCCTCCCCCCAGAATCCAACAGGAAGCACATGAACCCAGACAGACCCAAAACATGGTAATACAAACACTCCTGTACGTGTACATACGTGTGTGTGTGTACGTGTGTGTGTGTACGCGTGTGTGTGTATGTGTGTGCGCGCGTGTGTGTGTATGTGTGTGCGCGCGTGTGTGTGCGTGTGCGTGCATGTGTTCGTGTACGTGTGTGTGTGTACGTGTGCGTGTACGTGATGTGCGTGCGTGCGTGTGCGTGCGTGTGCGTGCGTACGTGTGTGTGTGTGTGTATGTACGTGTGTGTGTATGTACGTGTGTGTGTGTGTGTATGTACGTGTGTGTGTGTGTATGTACGTGTGTGTGTGTGTACTGTGTGTGTGCGTGCGTGTGTGTGCGTGCGTGCACGTGTGTGCGTGCACGTGTGTGCGTGCGCGTGTGTGCGTATGTACTTGTGTGTACTTGTGTGTATTTGTGTGCGTGTGTGTGTGTAAAGAGTCAGTAAGTCAGTAACTCACTCTAGTTTCTCCAGTGTACAGTGTGGATCCTCCAGTAGAGCAGAGAGCTGCTTCACTCCTGAGTCTCCTGGTTCATTGTGGTTCAGTTTCAGCTCTCTCAGGTGTGATGAGGGGTTTGACCTCAGAGCTGAACACAGAGCAGCACAGCCTTCCTCTCTAATACTGCAGTCAGACAGACTGTAGAGAGAAGGAGAAAAACTCACACTTACACATCAACACACACATGAACACAAACATCTCTCTCACTCCCACACACACACGTTGCCTTACACGCACAAGCTCACGTGCGCGCACACACACACACACACACACACACACACACACACACACACACACACACACACACACACACACGCCTCACTCTCTCTCCCCTCCCCCCAGAATCCAACAGGAAGCACATGAACCCAGACAGACCCAAAACATGGTAATACAAACACTCCTGTACGTGTACATACGTGTGTGTGCGCGCGTGTGTGTGCGCGCGTGTGTGTGCGCTCGTGTGTGTACGTGTACGTGTGTGTGTGTACGTGTGTGTGTGTACGTTTACGTGTGCGTGTACGTGCGTGTGCGTGCGTGCGTACGTACGTGCGTGTGTATTTGTGTGTGTGTGTGTGTATGTACGTGTGTGTGTGTATGTACGTGTGTGTATGTACGTGTGTGTACGTACGTGTGTGTGTGTGTGTGTGTACGTACGTGTGTGTACGTACGTACGTGTGTGTACGTACGTACGTGTGTGTACGTACGTACGTGTGTGTACGTACGTGTGTGTGTGTACGTACGTGTGTGTACGTACGTGTGTGTGCGTACGCGTGTGTGCGTGCGCGCGTGTGTGCGTGCGCGCGTGTGTGCGTGCGCGTGTGTGCGTGTGCGTGTGTGTATGTACTTGTGTGTGCGTGTGTGTGTACTTGTGTGTGTGTGTGTGTGTATGTGTGTCAGTAAGTCAGTAACTCACTCTAGTTTCTCCAGTGTACAGTGTGGATCCTCCAGTAGAGCAGAGAGCTGCTTCACTCCTGAGTCTCCTGGTTCATTGTAGGTCAGATTCAGCTCTCTCAGGTGTGATGAGGGGTTTGACCTCAGAGCTGAACACAGAGCAGCACAGCCTTCCTCTCTAATACTGCAGACAGACAGACTGTAGAGAGAAGGAGAAAAACTCACACTTACACATCAACACACATGGGAACACAAACATCTCTCTCACTCCCACACACACACGTTGCCTTACACGCACAAGCTCACATGCGCGCACACACAAACACACAAACACACACACACACACACACACACACACACACACACACACACACACACACACACACACACGCCTCACTCTCTCTCCCCTCCCCCCAGAATCCAACAGGAAGCACATGAACCCAGACAGACCCAAAACATGGTAATACAAACACTCCTGTACGTGTACATACGTGTGTGTGTACGTGTGTGTGTGTACGTGTGTGTGTGTGTGTGCGCGCGTGTGTGTGCGCGCGTGTGTGTGCGCGCGTGTGTGTGCGCGCGTGTGTGTGCGCGCGTGTGTGTGCGCTCGTGTGTGTGCGTGCATGTGTACGTGTACGTGTGTGTGTGTACGTGTGCGTGTACGTGTGCGTGTACGTGTGCGTGTACGTGCGTGCGTACGTACGTGCGTGTGTATGTGTGTGCGTGTGTATGTGTGTGTGTGTGTATGTACGTGTGTGTGTATGTACGTGTGTGTGTATGTACGTGTGTACGTACGTGTGTGTGTGTGTACGTACGTGTGTACGTACGTGTGTACGTACGTGTGTACGTACGTGTGTACGCGCGTGTGTACGCGCGTGTGTACGCGCGTGTGTGCGCGCGTGTGTGCGTGCGTGTGTGTGTGCGTGCGTGTGTGTGTGTGTGCGTGTGTGTGTGCGCGTGTGTGTGTGCGCGTGTGTGCGTGCGCGTGTGTGTGTGCGCGTGTGTGTGTGCGCGTGTGTGCGCGCGCGTGTGTGCGCGCGCGTGTGTGCGTGTACTTGTGTGTGTATGTACTTGTGTGTGCGTGTGTGTGTATTTGTGTGTGCGTGTGTGTGAGTGTGCGTGTGTGCGAGTGTGCGTGTGTGCGTGTGTGCGTGTGTGTGTGTGTGTGTGTGTGTGTGTGTGTGTGTTTGTGTATAAAGAGTCAGTAAGTCAGTAACTCACTGTAGTTTCTCCAGTGTACAGTGTGGATCCTCCAGTAGAGCAGAGAGCTGCTTCACTCCTGAGTCTCCTAGTTTATTGTAGTTCAGATTCAGCTCTCTCAGGTGTGATGAGGGGTTTGACCTCAGAGCTGAACACAGAGCAGCACAGCCTTCCTCTCTAATACTGCAGCCAGACAGACTGTAGAGAGAAGGAGAAAAACTCACACTTACACATCAACACACATGGGAACACAAACATCTCTCTCACTCCCACACACACACGTTGCCTGACACGCACAAGCTCACGTGCACGCACACACACACACACACACACACACACACACACACACACACACACACACACACACACACACACACACACACACACGCCTCACTCTCTCTCCCCTCCCCCCAGAATCCAACAGGAAGCACATGAACCCAGACAGACCCAAAACATGGTAATACAAACACTCCTGTACGTGTACATACGTGTGTGTGTGTGCGCGCGTGTGTGTGCGCGCGTGTGTGTGTGCGCTCGTGTGTGTGCGTGCATGTGTACGTGTACGTGTGTGTGTGTACGTGTGCGTGTACGTGTGCGTGTACGTGCGTGTGCGTGTACGTGTGCGTGTACGTGCGTGTGCGTGCGTGCGTACGTACGTGCGTGTGTATGTGTGTGTGTGTATGTACGTGTGTGTGTGTATGTACGTGTGTGTGTGTATGTACGTGTGTGTGTGTATGTACGTGTGTGTACGTACGTGTGTGTGTGTGTGTGTGTATGTACGTGTGTGTGTGTACGTACGTGTGTGTGTGTACGTACGTGTGTGTGTGTGTACGTACGTGTGTGTACGTACGTGTGTGTACGTACGCGTGTGTGCGTGCGCGCGTGTGTGCGTGCGCGTGTGTGTGTGCGCGTGTGTGTATGTACTTGTGTGTGCGTGTGTGTGTACTTGTGTGTGCGTGTGTGTGCGTGTGTGTGTATTTGTTTGAGTGTGTGTGCGTGTGTGTGTATTTGTTTGAGTGTGTGTGAGTGTGTGTGAGTGTGTGTGTGTGTGTGTGTGTGTATAGAGTCAGTAAGTCAGTAACTCACTCTAGTATCTCCAGTGTACAGTGTGGATCCTCCAGTAGAGCAGAGAGCTGCTTCACTCCTGAGTCTCCTGGTTCATTGAAGTGCAGATTCAGCTCTCTCAGGTGTGATGAGGGGTTTGACCTCAGAGCTGAACACAGAGCAGCACAGCCTTCCTCTCTAATACTGCACCAAGACAGACTGTAGAGAGAAGGAGAAAAACTCACACTTACACATCAACACACATGGGAACA
The DNA here is from genome assembly GCF_052324685.1 of Brachyhypopomus gauderio. Taxonomy (NCBI): domain Eukaryota; kingdom Metazoa; phylum Chordata; class Actinopteri; order Gymnotiformes; family Hypopomidae; genus Brachyhypopomus; species Brachyhypopomus gauderio. The sequence continues at coordinate 977,754 of NW_027506897.1, forward strand.
CAAACATCTCTCTCACTCCCACACACACACGTTGCCTTACACGCACAAGCTCACGTGCGCGCACACACACACACACACACACACACACACACACACACACACACACACACACACACACGCCTCACTCTCTCTCCCCTCCCCCCAGAATCCAACAGGAAGCACATGAACCCAGACAGACCCAAAACATGGTAATACAAACACTCCTGTACGTGTACATACGTGTGTGTGTACGTGTGTGTGTGTACGTGTGTGTGTGTACGCGTGTGTGTGTATGTGTGTGCGCGCGTGTGTGTGTATGTGTGTGCGCGCGTGTGTGTGCGTGTGCGTGCATGTGTTCGTGTACGTGTGTGTGTGTACGTGTGCGTGTACGTGATGTGCGTGCGTGCGTGTGCGTGCGTGTGCGTGCGTACGTGTGTGTGTGTATGTACGTGTGTGTGTATGTACGTGTGTGTGTGTGTGTATGTACGTGTGTGTGTGTGTATGTACGTGTGTGTGTGTGTACTGTGTGTGTGCGTGCGTGTGTGTGCGTGCGTGCACGTGTGTGCGTGCACGTGTGTGCGTGCGCGTGTGTGCGTATGTACTTGTGTGTACTTGTGTGTATTTGTGTGCGTGTGTGTGTGTAAAGAGTCAGTAAGTCAGTAACTCACTCTATTTTCTCCAGTGTACAGTGTGGATCCTCCAGTAGAGCAGAGAGCTGCTTCACTCCTGAGTCTCCTAGTTTATTGTGGTGCAGATTCAGCTCTCTCAGGTGTGATGAGGAGTTTGACCTCAGAGCTGAACACAGAGCAGCACAGCCTTCCTCTCTAATACTGCAGAGAGACAGACTGTAGAGAGAAGGAGAAAAACTCACACTTACACATCAACACACACATGAACACAAACATCTCTCTCACTCCCACACACACACGTTGCCTTACACGCACAAGCTCACGTGCGCGCGCGCACACACACACACACACACACACACACACACACACACACACACACACACACACGCCTCACTCTCTTTCCCCTCCCCCCAGAATCCAACAGGAAGCACATGAACCCAGACAGACCCAAAACATGGTAATACAAACACACATAGAGGAGAACAGACAGACAAGTTGTGAGTTGTGATTGGTCAGCATGTGGTGAGTTGTGATTGGTCAGCATGTGGTGAGTTGTGATTGGTCAGCATGTGGTGAGTTGTGATTGGTCAGTAGTGTCAAACACTGGTCTATCTCTATCTCTCTCTCTTTCTCTCTCTCTCTCTCTCTCTCTCTCTCTTTCTCTCTGTGTATCTCTCTCTCTAGTTCAACAATTCTTTATTGGCATAAATGCAATAAAATACACTGTTGCCAAAGCAACTAATATGAAACACCTAAAAATAAATATAACATAGATAAGAGATTACAGACAATATTAAAGACTCAATTACAGACAGAGTTACAGACACTGTAGGAGCCAAAACGGTTATTCATGTGTATGTTTTTGTTTTTTCATGTGTTGTTCTTTTTTGTTTGAGTGGCTCCACCTATTGGTTGCAGTGGATAGGCCACGTGGATAAGAACAGGTGTTGCTACCTGGAGGGCGTGGCCAACAGGAAAGGAAATAACCACTACAGACACAATTATAGACAGTGTTACAGACAGTATTATAGACACAATTATAGAGAGTGTTATAGACACAATTATAGAGAGTGTTATAGACACAATTATAGAGAGTGTTATAGACACAATTATAGAGTGTTATAGACAGTATTATAGACACAATTATAGAGAGTGTTATAGACACAATTTTAGAGAGTGTTATAGACACAATTATAGAGAGTGTTATAGACACAATTATAGAGTGTTATAGACAGTGTTATAGACACAATTATAGAGAGTATTATAGACACAATTATAGACAGTGTTATAGATAGTATTATAGGTTGGAATAGAGCACTAGAAATTGCGTTATTTGCATTATAGAGTTTTTACTTATCAATAAGAAAACAGGAAAATAAGAGTCAAGATGATTTCTAAATATGTAATAATAATGTAATTTAATATAATAATAATATAATAGCATAGTAATAATATTAAAATATAATAATATTCATCATCATCTGTTTTCTTGTCCTCACTGGTTGTCTCAGTGTCACTGCAGCACTGGAACTCAGGGGAGACGCTCATTACCTTCCTGTAGAATTCATTTATAATGGGGTCAAATTTAGGACATTCAGTAAGAAAGTGCAGCTCTGTCTGCACCACTGAGAGATCACAGTGGGAACACAGTCTGGTCTCTCTGTGTAACCAGCTCTGTCTCCACCACTGAGAGATCACAGTGGGAACACAGTCTGGTCTCTCTGTGTAACCAGCTCTGTCTCCACCACTGAGAGATCACAGTGGGAACACAGTCTGGTCTCTCTGTGTAACCAGCTCTGACTGTGTCGGCCAATTTCAATGACCAGACTGAGCTCACTGAGCCATTATCATCATCATCCTCAGTTTCTTCTCATTTATTGTTGTCATGTAGGTCACTAATGTGTAGTCTCAATTTAGGGACAAATAGCATTGGAGTTTGTGTAGTGTAGTTTCTCTCTCTCCCTCCCTCTCAGTCCCCCACCTCTCTCCCCCTCTCTCTTTCTCTTTTTCTCTCTCTCTCACTCTTACTTTCCCCTTCTGTCCATCTATTAGGTAACATTCAGGTTGTACTCTGTATGCTGCATTTCTGTCATTTCTAACATGTATTGTCTCATATAACCAGTTGTAATGTGCAGTTGTGTTATGCTAATCAGTCTTGTGCTATAGGAAATGTGTGTGAATCTCTGTTGTTCAGATAACATCATGTAATGTAAATGCTAAAGTCAGTAATTGTATTAAATTGGTTATGCATATTCATGACCTTACACCAACACATTATTATTTCTAATTGATCTGTTTCAATTGTTGGTGGGAGAGATCAATCACCCCAGTACAGAAACTCCCTACAGTGTTACAAGTCTTATTATGATTTTGTACTGATTCTATGATGCTTTTGGGAAACTCCCCCCAGTGCTGTAATGTGTTTATAAAAATACTCACTCAGCTTTTCTGGATGCTGTGACCACTGGCATCAGTCTCAGTAGACATTCCTCTGATCGGTCATATTTACTCAGGACAAACTCATCTAGCTCTTCTTCTGAGTTCAGCAACACAAACACCACAGCTGACCACTGAGCAGGAGAGAGTTTAGCTCCACGGAGATTATTGTAATCTCCTCCGTTCAGGTATGTTTGAACTTCCTGCACTAGAGAATGATCATTCAGTTCATTCAGACAGTGGAACAGATTGATGGATTTCTCTGGAGAGGGATTCTCCCTGATCTTCTCCTTGATGTACTTGACTGTTTCCTCTGTGCTGTGAGAGCTGCTTCCTGTCTGTGTCAGTAGACCTCGTAAGAGAGTCTGATTGGACTCCAGTGAGAGACCCAGAAGGAAGCGGAGGAAAAGGTCCAGGTGTCCATTCTCACTCTGTAAGGCCTTGTCCACTGCGTTCTTAAGGAAGTCAGACATTGTTGATCTTTTAAAGAATGTATATTTTTTCTGTTTCAACACATTTGTGTTGTTGGAGATGAAAGAGAGAAATGCATATAAAGCAGCCAGAAACTCCTGAACACTCAGATGTACAAAGCTGAACACCTTCTCCAGTTCAAACTCCTTTCTGAAGATCTGGGTACACACTCCTGAGTACACGGACACTTCTTTGACATCAATGCCACACTCTCTCAGGTCTTCCTCATAGAAGATCAGGTTGCCCTTTTCCAGCTGTTGGAAAGCCAGTTTTCCCAGTGCCAGAACAATATTTCTAGTCTGGTGAGGATCAGTGTCAGTTTTTCCATGGTACTTTCTGTCCTTGTGTTTGATGTTAAAGATCAGGAAGCGTGTGAACATCTGAGTCAGAGTCTTGGGGATCTCTCCACTCTCTGCTTCACCCAACATGCTCTCTAGAACAGTGGCTACAATCCAACAGAAGACTGGAATGTGGCACATGATGTAGAGACTTCTTGATGACTTCATGTGTGAGATGATTCTGTCAGCCAGGATCTGATCACTGATTCTCTTCCTGAAGTACTCCTCTTTCTGAGGGTCACTAAACCCTCGTACCTCTGTTACCTGGTCAACACACTCAGGAGGGATCTGATTGGCTGCTGCTGGTCGAGAGGTTATCCAGAGGAGAGCAGAGGGAAGCAGATTCCTCATGATGAGGTTTGTCAGCAGCACATCCACTGAGGTCGACTTCGTTATGTCTGATAAGCTCTCATTGTTATGGAAATCTAGAGGAAGTCGACACTCATCCAGACCATCAAAGATAAAAATGACTTTATAAGCATCACAGTCTATTAACTGTAATGTTTTTGTTTCTGGGAAAAAGTGATGAAGCAATTCCATCAGATTACTTTCCTTCTTTATCAAATTCAGCTCCCTAAAAGGAAGTGGAAATATGAAGCGGATGTCCTGATTGGCTCTTCCTTCAGCCCAGTCCATAATGAACTTCTGCACAGAGACTGTTTTCCCAATTCCAGCAACTCCTTTAGTCAGCACTGTTCTGATGGGTTTGTCTTTAAAGAGGTCATTACATTTGATGGGTGTCTCTTGTGTTGCTGGTCTCCTGGATGTTGTCTCAATCTGTCTCACCTCATGTTCATTATTGACGTCTCCAGTCCCTCCCTCTGTGATGTAGAGCTCTGTGAAGATCTTATTCAGAAGAATTGAGCTTCCATGATCTGAAATTCCTTTAATTTTTTTATATTTCTCCAGTAGTTTGCGTTTGAGCTTTTGCTGATATCCAGAGATCATCTCTAAAACAACAGAAACACATGATGACAGTAATTTTATTTGTTTGCACTAAACCCACATGAACTATGCCACCTTCAGATATGCTGATAGTAAATAGCAAAAATGTATTTATTTGACATCAAGATCAATAATCTATATGGTCATGGTCTGGTGGTTAGGGAATTGTGGGTTGTGACCAGAGGGTCGTGGGTTTGATTCCCAGGCCTGACGCCATGACTTGAGCAAGACACCTAACCCCAACTGCTCCCTGGGTGCTGGGCTAGGGCTGCCCACCGCTCTGGACATGTGTGCACCACAGCCCCCTAGTAATCACTAGTGTGTGTGTGTGTGTGTGCGTGCGTGTGTGTGTGTGTGCGTGCGTGTGTGTGTGTGTTCTAACTGCACAGATGGGTAACTGCGGAAGACAGATTTCGATTGCGGTGCAAATCACAATTGACATGAAATGTGGCAACTATAATGTTCTCACAAATAATTCTTCTACGAGCATTTAAATGCTGAAGGCTCTTCTAAATTATTTTTATTGATATATGATTAAACAGTATGTGCTAATGGCTGTAAAATACTTCAACAAATGTGTTTTATTATGAAGATAAAGTATGAACAGTGTGTTGTTTGTCTATTGTTTCTCAGTCAGATAATGCAAACCAGTCAGATTTACTAAAGTGTTTCTATGCTAATCAAAGATGTCTGATCCAAAATTGCTTGTAACATGCAACAGCTCAGCTGGGGCTAAGCCATTTTTGGCCTCCAGAGGGAGACACAGATCAGCCACACCTGTCACCCAGCCCACTGGAGTGCAGCTCACAGGCCCCCTGGTGGTCCGTGTTAGTTAAAGAGATCTTAAGGGCTGTCTGCTGAGTCTCCTCTATTCCTCCTCTCTACAGTCTTGAGTTCTGTCTTCACACTCTTGAGTTCTCATCATTCTTCCTTGGTTGGAAGAGACGTTTTTAGCAGTTTTAATCATGTCAGCCCTTTCCACTGACATCTTTAGTTGTTTAGGTTCTCTGTGCTGGTATCACACTGGTTTGGTCACCCTGAGGGTGATGGTTTGATCCCTCAATAGGAGTTTTGGGGTTGAGGTTATGGGCGTGTCTGTAATCATTCCCCACGCCCAGCTGGGATCAAACATCTACAGTTCCAGAACCTTTTTATGGGTGGAAATACAACAAATGGTTCCAAATTAGATTCACAAACCAGAGCAGTTCTGGTTCCTCATTGGTGGAAAAGGGTCGATCTAGTGCTTAGTGCTTGATCTTGTGTTGTCATGACACCCCGTCTGCTTCCATTGTGACCACGCCTCCATTTGACTGAGTGCTTCAGTCATATATAGTGTGTGCATATTGTTATGACCCTGTCTTTTTGTGTTCGGGAGAAGCCTATCTGTTACAGGGAGTCCAGTCCATGTTCCACTCTAGGAATCCCTGATGTCCCTGGGAACATGAAGTCTCCGCCCTCGGCTTCCTGGTATATAAGGAGGAAATGAGAGGATCCCCGTTGCGATTCAGCCTTGCCGAACTTGTAGAGATTGTGAACTTTGAGATATTGAGATACTGTGTATGACCTTGTGATTTGGATTTGCGTGCTCCTTTAATATAACTGTATAGAGTTGTGTATAGATATATGTATATTGGTGGTTTGTGTGTGCACACGGTGAGTAGGAAGTGGCTGCCATTTTGTTTGGGTTGTGGGTTTGTATCTGTTTTGTATATAGGAAGTCAGAGTAGTGTTGTCTTTTGTTTCACCCTGTTAGTATAATTATGTCTGTTTCTTTCTAGTATGGTTTTTGTTAGTTGTTTTGGCCTGGGTTACTTCTGACGTTTGTACCTGTGTACACTTTGTCCTGTAAATATATTCTGTTTGTAAATACACAAACAGAAAATTTGTAAATACACCAATACTTTACATCTTCTTGGATCACTGTGTCATCCATATTCCACCCCTTCACACCCCTGTTACGGCCTAGAGCCTAGATAGTTCATAACAATATAGTATATTGTACAGTGCATCTATATAGACAGGGGTGGCCAACCCGTCAGAGACCAAGAGCCATTTTGTTTACTTTGTTATGGCAAAGAGCCACATCATGAGTGGTGAGTGTAATTTGTTGTGTGTTGGCAAGTGTAATTATTAGCTGTGAAGACAGTCAAATTCTTGTTTTCCACTACGCCGGTTTTAAAAGTATTAGCGGCTCGCTAGGCTTGTAAACAAACCGCGCACCACGAAAATGTAGCAGTGTGTCGCCCCGTTTGTGCAGGTGAGCCCGCGGACCGGCTGGGGAGCCGCATGCGGCTCGCGAGCCACGGGTTGGCCACTCCTGTATATAGACTATGATTATGCAAGATTGATTGCAGTCTCCTGTGTGATTGTGTAGCTGTCAGTCTCCTGTGTGATTGCACTCTCCTGTGTGATTGTGTCAGTGTCCTGTGTGATTGCACTCTCCTGCAGAGTTGTATAATCCAGGTTCAGAAAGTAAAAGTCCTCACCAGGATTTTGTTCAAGCTTGCTCTGCTCTCCTGTGTGATTGTGTCACTGTCCTGTGTGATTTTGTCCAAAGTGTGGGTCACGTTCAAATTTTCCAGCCCACAGCCTCTGTTGACCGTAGCATTTTATATTTCACCAGAAGATGGCATTGTATACTATACTATACTATACTAAGGCTGGGTGATATGGAGCAAAAATAATATCTCGATATTTTTTAGGTGAATGGCGATATACGATATATATCTCGATATTTTTTCTTCCCAAAAGGTAACAACAAAGAGGCAGTAATAAATCAAATCTACGTCCCAAATGAGTTGTGCGAAGAAGAGTGGCAGGACAGGGCGGAAGTTGTTAAAAGAGAAACTCAAGTAAATTCACTATTCACAGTGTTGTGCGTGAACGAGTTCAAAAGAACACGTTCATTGAACACGCTCATTTTTTCGTGAACGTTGAACTGAACGAAACACATTTTTTAATAACTTGAACGTGAATTATTTCACATTAAGTGTCATGAACGGTAGACATCACTGTAAATGAACGTTGGAATTTGTTTCCATTGAAAACTGAGTGATTTCTGTTTTCTATTTTGAAACGCAACGAGAGAAAGTTCCTCCCTCCTGTATTCTCGCTGGTGCCGCTTAAATCATGCATCACCAGACAGAAATGGTTTTGACGTTGTGTGCGCAATGCATTGTGGGCAACGTAGTGTCCGCATGAGAATAGTTAACATACTGGCTAGTTAATAACATACTGGCTTCCGCACGACGTTACCCGTGATGAATTGCAGCAGAGCGGGGTAGGCATAGCACGTATAAGAATGTATAGTGATTTCTAGCTTGTAGTTTCTTTATTTCCTAGTTGGATGTGCACGGTATTCACGCCTTATCTGTGATTCGTGGTTTTGATTAGCTTCATGTTTGTGTATGGTTAAAGTCTCTGTTCCATTTTCAGGTTCGTAGTGTTTTAGGTTTTCAGTTCATGTTTGGTCTCCGTGTTCTCTAACGTGATATCGTGCCTGGCAATACATGTATGTTCTGTTAGACTCCATGTTCATGTATGGCCGTTACTTGCTTCCCGTGTGTTTGTTCATGTCAGTGTATGTAACAATTAGTTGTACTCTTGTGTTTGGTCTAGTTTTGTGCCCTTGTAATTTCCGCTGCCTTTTAGTGTATAAAGCGTTAGTTCTCTATTCATCATGCCACGTCATTCGCGGTCCACTCGCGTGTCATCTGTAAATGTAAGATGTGAAATAAAATCTAATGAGATTGTACTATCTACTTCGCATTTGTGTCCGCCCCTTGATTGCGCAACAGCCAAATCGTGAAAAAAGTATTTGAATATCTCACGAAAAAAAGTAAAATGAACTGAACTTTGAACTAGTTCATAATTAAAATTGTGAACTTTGAACGTGAACTGTTCATGAAATACTTCCACACTACTGATGTAGCTCCTCGTTTAGGAACTAAATCATTCACAGTGTGAGCACTGCTGCTCTCTCCGCTGTTGGCCATGTTTATTTTGCGCGCTGCACGCATAACCTGCGTCCTTGCGTCATAATGTCGCGATATAGCGAAATCCTATCGAATAAAGAAATGTACCGGTATTTTTGTGAACAATATTATATCGCCCACCCCTATACTATACTATATAGAGGTGTGCCAAAAAATCGATTCATATATCAAAAATCGATTCTCATTTACTACGATTCAGAATCGATTTTAAATGTCCCAAAATCAATTTTAAGTCATGGTGAAGTCTCGCATTACGTAATTACAAAACTTTACGCAGACTTTACGCAGCAGATTCTGGGACACACTCATGTGCGGAAAAGTTTTAAAACAGATGGAGGAAAGAGATATTCAACATGTCCGGTCTTCATTTAAGGCAAAAATATGGGTTCATTTTGGTTTTTACCGAATGCCGGGGAAGACCGAACTGAGGGTTTTCCATCCACCGAGTTTTTGCGCATTTTGAAAATGCGCATGAAAAAAGCTGGATGGAAAAAGTCCAAAATTCAAAAAAAGCCCCAAATATCGCAAAAAGATTTTTACGCTAGGAGGAGGTGGAAAAGTTAGACTATCGCATCGCCAAAATTCGGAAAAACTGGATGGAAAACAGTGTTAATTTCGTTGACGAATAATTTTCGTCATAGTTTTCGTCAACGAACCTTTTTTCATGACGAAAACGAGACGATAACTAAATTAAAACTATACGAAGGGATAAAAACGATGACGAAATTAAAGGACATTTTCGTCAACGAATAAAAACGAGACGAAAATATTGTCCAGCGACGACATTCAATCAGACCTGATTTAGTTTTGTGAAAGGTAGGGATAAGTTAAGAAGAGATCCAACCGTAACTACTTTAGCGTACACGGAGAGGCGGGACAAACCGGGTAACCATCCAATCAGAACTAACGTCTTCACATCGCGCAGAACCCGTTAGGACAAAACCAGCGCGTGAACTGTGGTCACTCATGAAATTAAACTCGAAGTTAACTCGACAATGTCAGCAGGGAGAAAGATGAGCGGCGATATATGGACACATTTCTCCTTTGACTTTGAGAAAAACAAGATGCTGTGTAAACCATGAGGAATGATGATGTCGGGACAAATACGACAAATGAAACGACATCTGCGGGCTATGGCATTGTTTTACGGCGCCCAGTTTTATATAGAATGTAATATGCATTGTTCATAAACTCCATATGTTTTCAGGTAGAGCGGACCTACTGGTCATCAATGTTTTGTTATTGTTATGCTCAATAACTATAAGTTCAGGTCAATAGAGTTGTTTGGAAATTTGTTTTTGTATATATTGCACATACAAAAAATAATATTCTGTAACTGGTTAATAAATGTTTCATTTTGTGCAAGTGTATATAATGACTACTACACCATTTATATTTTAGTCAACTAAATTATTTTGATATTATTCGACTAAATTCCAATGATAATTAGTCGACTAAAACTAGACTAAGACTAAAAACAAATCAATGACTAAATTATGACTAAAACTAAATTACATTTTAGTCAAAAGACTAAGACTAAAACTAAATCCAAAATTGCTGTCAAAATTAACACTGATGGAAAAGGGTTTTTCGCAGTTCTGGAGAGAGCAAAAATTGAATTTAACTAAAAAAAAAATGTTTCAAAACCTCAACGTGCAAAAATGCGTAACTGCCAGATGGATGTAAAAACCACTATTGTTTGGCGTTGTAACGTTTGCGACGGGCAGGCATGACGCAAATGCAGAGTTCTTTGGAGATTTTAATGAAAAGGGGATACAAACACGATAAGGACATGGAAGACAGAGGGAGCTAAGTAAACTAACGGGGAGAGAGCATGAACTAAACGGAAACGTTAAACAACTGGGAACAAGCATACGTAAGAACACACAACTAACAAACTGTAAACACATAAGCAACAATGAACACCGGGGCAACTAGACACAAGAAACGCTAAAGCACAACAGTAGGGTAACCCAAACAGACAGCACGATAAAATCATATAGAAATACCACGAGGGAACATACACTCAGAACACAGGCGTGTTACACTGGGAACAACTAACAAACAGACAGGGAGCGAAGTCAAAGGGAGAACATGGATAGCGGGAGGAACAGGTCTTTGGAAGAAACGAGATATAGAAGGAGCGAGGGATTACCGTGCAGGGAATGACCGACAAGGGAATGAAACACTCGGGGTTCTTTATACACAGAGACAAGACGGTGAAACGAGACTCAGGTGTGTGGGCACTAACGAGGGGGGCGTGACAGACAGAGGGAGGAACGAATGGGAGCGGGGAGCTAGGCGGGACCAGGGAGGAGGGAGGGGCTGGACGTGACATAACCCCCCCTCAAGGCGTGCAACTCCGGGGCACGCCAACCAGGGAGGACCGGACAGACGTTGGGGACAGAGACACCACGGCACAGAGGGAAACGAGAGGACGAGGCCGGGGCGGGGACAACAGACACGGGGCAGGACGGACACGATGGCTTGGGCACCGAACGCACGGGAGGACCAGGACAAGGAACGGGGCCAGACGAGACAGGACAGGGGGTCGACACAGGGGGCGAGACCAAGGGGGCCGGACAAGGCGCGGTCAAGGGTACAGGACTGGACACTCGGGAAGGCTGGGACACAGAGGCAAACAGACGGAGGACGACGGAGACAGGGACGGGAACAAAGTGGGTGACTACCTGGGGAACAGAGACTGGCACAGGGACATGGAGGACACCACCAAGGACGGACACAGGGACAGGCACGCGGACGCGGACAGACACGCACACAGGAACGGGGACCAACAGGAAGCCAGGGAGGGGACAGGGCAAAAAAGGGAACACAGGTGAGTGTAAAACAGGGTTAACAGGAGGGACAGTGTCCGGACAGTTCAGCAAAAAACCAGCTCCAGGCCCACAGGCGGGCGAGGCAGTCTCTGTGGGGGCTGGCGTGGGCTGAGGAGGGTACTGGGGAGCCGGCGGAGCTGGAGGAGTTCCCAGGGGAGCCAGGGAAGGGTCCAGGGGTACCGGCAGGTCCGGCCGAGGAACAGCGGAGGCCGGCAAAGGGGCCACAGGGACCGGTCGACAGGCAGCGGGAACAGGTGGGGCCCGCTGACGGGCAGCGGGAGCAGGCGGGGGCCGTTGGCGGGCAGCGGAGACAGGCGGGGCCCGCTGGCGGGCAGCGGAGACAGGCGGGGCCCGCTGGCGGGGAACGGGAACAGGCGGGGCCCGCTGGCGGGGAGCGGGAACAGGCGGGGCCCGCTGGCGGGGAGCGGGAACAGGCGGAGCCCGCTGGCGGGGAGCGGGAACAGGCGGAGCCCGCTGGCGGGGAGCGGGAACAGGCGGAGCCCGCTGGCGGGGAGCGGGAACAGGCGGCGTCGCCGTGAAGACGTCATCGGAGGGCGAGGTCGCCGTGCAGTCATCATCGGAGGGCGTGTCCACCGAGGCGACGTCATCGGAGGGCGTGTCCACCGAGGCGACGTCATCGGCGGGCGTGGCGGCCGGAGCGACGTCATCGGCGGGCGTGTCCACCGAGGCGACGTCATCGGGGGGCGTGACCACCGGGCCGACGTCGTCGGGAGGCCGGGCGGCTGTGCAGGCGTCGTCGGGAGGCCGGGCGGCTGTGCAGGCGTCGTCGGGAGGTGTGGAGGTCTCGATCCCACCACTGACCAACAGGTCAGCAGGTATCTCCCGTCGACACTGAGGGGCAGACTCATACACACCTCCACCAAACCTTTCGCATAACGTCCGGCAAAATCCCTTCACAGTCCATGCATCCGTAACCCGGTGCGCTAGGACAATGTTAGCCCACTCTAGGGCTTTACCCCTCAACAACGACCGCATAAATACGACCTGTATGTCCTCAGGTGGCTTAGGTATCGTGAGGAATTGTAAGTAACCCTCACATTGGAGGAGAAAGCTCCTGACCAACCCTTTCTCACCATCGTACACCTCAGGGACTAGACAGAGAGAGGGTAGCGCCACAGGTTTCCCATCAGCGTCTCTACCGAGCATGGCTTGGATGGAATCCAACTGCTCGTTGAAAGCATCTCTGTCAAACGGTTGTATAGACACAACCAGCGTATCAGAACTCTGCTGCGTCGCGTTAAACTGGTCGGTCATTCTGTAACGTTTGCGACGGGCAGGCATGACGCAAATGCAGAGTTCTTTGGAGATTTTAATGAAAAGGGGATACAAACACGATAAGGACACGGAAGACAGAGGGAGCTAAGTAAGCTAACGGGGAGAGAGCATGAACTAAACGGAAACGTTAAACAACTGGGAACAAGCATACGTAAGAACACACAACTAACAAACTGTAAACACATAAGCAACAATGAACACCGGGGCAACTAGACACAAGAAACGCTAAAGCACAACAGTAGGGTAACCCAAACAGACAGCACGATAAAATCATATAGAAATACCACGAGGGAACATACACTCAGAACACAGGCGTGTTACACTGGGAACAACTAACAAACAGACAGGGAGCGAAGTCAAAGGGAGAACATGGATAGCGGGAGGAACAGGTCTTTGGAAGAAACGAGATATAGAAGGAGCGAGGGATTACCGTGCAGGGAATGACCGACAAGGGAATGAAACACTCGGGGTTCTTTATACACAGAGACAAGACGGTGAAACGAGACTCAGGTGTGTGGGCACTAACGAGGGGGGCGTGACAGACAGAGGGAGGAACGAATGGGAGCGGGGAGCTAGGCGGGACCAGGGAGGAGGGAGGGGCTGGACGTGACAGGCGTCCTCTCACGTGATCTAAAGTTTATTCGCATAACTGTAATGAATGGAAACAAGGCTTAATTCGCATTTTTTTCTGCCGAAACTTGGAAATTGCGCATTATTTTTTCGAAAGGTTTGGATGGAAACACGCAGAGCCGGAGTGGCTAATCGGGAGATTCCGGTGGATTCCCGATGGGCCGGCTCATATCAATCTCTAGTTTGGGCCGATTGGGAGGGAAAAATAATTTTGGGCCGGATTTGGGCATGAAACTCCCGGGCTGAAAAAGGGGCCCACTCCGGCCCTGGAAACACGGTAGTAGCTCGTTTGTAAGGCGTGTGTACGCGGTGAGCACGGGAACGTTAATATTGAGAAGGGTGAGAAATAATATAGAGAAGGGTGGACCCAAGTGCCGGCTCGCAAGATCAAGACGTTTGACACTTATCAAATGTATTAGCGAGAGGGAAACGCGCACAGCAACCCAGAACAAACAAACAAAACAACGCGGAAGACTCAACGCGCAAAAGAATAGAAACCAAAACCGTGAGGGTACGGAGTAAAAATAGAAACAAAAAACAACGCGGAAAATACAACGCGTGAAAAATAACACTCAACCGTAGTGAGATTCGAGGAAGAAACAAAATAACAACAGTAACTAAAAAACAGCGCGGATAAATGCAACGCGAAAACGAAACCAAGGACGCCAGCAGAAGTAACTGGAAAAAAAACGCTGCAGCAAAATAAAACCCTTCCCAAAAATAAAGGCAAAACGGATAGGAAGAAATACAGGATTGGGAAAACTTGAGATGGGTCAGGAAGCGACGCAGGAGATAGATACTCGAATAAGTAAAGAGAAAGCATAACAGAGAGAGGTGGCGAGACCATTAAATGATAAGCAACCACAGAGAAAGCAGGGACCTGGCTGTGTATGGTTACGCCGGTTTAGTCTGGGACTGACTCTGGTGCCCCTAGCGACGGCTGGGGGAACTGCATCCGAGCCAGCCCTGAGAGCTCGCAAAATGAAGCTCAAGAATTTTGGTAACAACAAAAACCATTTTATTTTACTAAAGCACTTTATTTTTGTTAATTAAATGTGAAAGACACTTAATTTTCTGTATTTATCATTCTGTCTTGCAAAGCAGACTGTAGTAGATCATGCAGATTTTATAAACTGAAGCAGATTTTTATAAATCAAATCGTTTTTTGAATCGAAAATCGTTTTGAATCGAAAATCGATTTTGATTTACTATACACTGTGTCCCCCTCCCCAGAATACCAGGCTGAATGGGTGTGGCCCCCACACATGTCCACCTCACCAAATCTGGACAAAAAGTCTGGACACCCCTGGTGTAAAGTGTCCTGTGTGTTTGCATCTTCTTCAATATATCAGAGATGTGGATATTCAGATGTGATCTTCAGTACATAATCAGTGATGTGTATATTCAGATGTGATGTTCACTACATAATCAGTGATGTGTATATTCAGATGTGATCTTCACTACATAATCAGTGATGTGTATATTCAGATGTGATCTTCAGTACATAATCAGTGATGTGTATATTCAGATGTGATCTTCACTACATAATCAGTAATGTGTATTGTCATGGTCCCCACGGCAACCCCTCTTCTTTGTGTGCTTTTATTTTGAAGTCCCTTATTGTGTCTGACTTCATGCCCCACTTTGAACCCCGCCCCCTCCTCATTGTTTTCAGGAGTGTCTCGTTTGGTTCTGTGTTTTATTCAGTGTATTTGTCCTGTGTGTAGTCTTTTGTTATATGAGTTATTGTAAGTTCCACTAATTTTGATGCTGTGTGTAATCTTGCTGGTCCATGTCTTTAATGTATTTATGTCTCCCCTGTTCTGTGTATTAATGTTCTCCTTTAGTGTTAGTTGGTGTATTTGGTTGCTGTTTGGTTTGTCTTTGTTTTATGTCAGTATATTCTGTGTAGTGTTGGTCGTTTTGTTATTAAACTACTTCAGAGTCCACACTTGTGTCCAGCCTACCTTGCCCAAACGTTACATGTATAAACAGACCTTCACTGAGTGCAGGACTCCCTGAAGATCCTCCAGTCTGAACTGGGATGGTGCTGGAACTGGACTTTTCCTGAACTGGAGGAGAGAACAGTGGAAAATACCAACGTTATTAACATAATTAACTTTGTATAAAAGAGGATTTGGCCTGAGAACTGCTGTATTCATTTGTTTTTATATACTATACTCTATATATATATATATATATATGCGTGTGTTTATATAAGGATTGGGGCAGGTGTGGGGTAAATGCAAAGTAAGAATGCTTTAAATATAGATGTGTTAATAGTTTATTTGTTAATTAACAAAATTTATGAAAAGAATCAGTCAAGCCCACTACCCCTGTGTGGTGCTTTCATGTGTCACATCTGGCCCCGCCCTCTACCCGTGTGGTGCTTTCATGTGTCACATCTGGCCCCGCCCTTTACCCCTGTGTGGTGCTTTCATGTGTCACGTCTGGCCCCGCCCTCTACCCCTGTGGTGCTTTCATGTGTCACATCTGGCCCCGCCCTCTACCCCTGTGTGGTGCTTTCATGTGTCACGTCTGGCCCCGCCCACTACCCCTGTGTGGTGCTTTCATGTGTCACGTCTGGCCCCGCCCTCTACCCCTGTGGTGCTTTCATGTGTCACATCTGGCCCCGCCCTCTACCCCTGTGTGGTGCTTTCATGTGTCACGTCTGACCCCGCCCTTTACCCCTGTGTGGTGTTTTCATGTGTCACGTCTGGCCCCGCCCTCTACCCCTGTGTGGTGCTTTCATGTGACACGTCTGGCCCCGCCCTCTACCCCTGTGTGGTGCTTTCATGTGTCACGTCTGGCCCCGCCCTCTACCCCTGTGTTGTGCTTTCATGTGGCACGTCTGGCCCCGCCCTCTACCCCTGTGTGGTCCTTTCATGTGTCACGTCTGGCCCCGCCCTCTACCCCTGTGTGGTGTTTTCATGTGTCACGTCTAGCCCCGCCCTCTACCCCTGTGTGGTGCTTTCATGTGTCACGTCTGGCCCTGCCCTCCACCCCTGTGTGGTGCTTTCATGTGTCACGTCTGGCCCCGCCCTCTACCCCTGTGTGGTGTTTTCATGTGTCACGTCTGGCCCCGCCCTCTACCCCTGTGTGGTGTTTTCATGTGTCACGTCTGGCCCCGCCCTCTACCCCTGTGTGGTGCGTGTTCTCTTAGTTCCGCCGTTGTTTTGGTTGCCTTAGTTTTCCTTCTGTTTGTCACACCTTCTGTTTTCCCGCCATATGTTGAGTTTTGTCAGTTGTTCCTGGTTTATCCTTGTGAGTAGTTGGGTTTATATTCCCTGCATGTTCAAGTCTTTCCTTGTAGGTCTATGTGTTTATTGTCATGTATCATTTGGTGTAAGTTCACTTGCTCTCATGTTCATGTAAATCTGAGACTCTTGTGCTCACTCACAGCCTGGTTAGTGCTAGTCAGAGTTGTATAGTAACGAAGTAGAACTACTTCACTACTGTACTTACTGTACTGTAGTTACTCGTTACAATTATAAACGTGTTAGCTGGCGCTGTCACCGTGTCAAGTGATCAGGCTGTCTTATGAAAAAACTGCGCATTCTCCGGTCGCATCTCGTTTACTCTGCTGCTGCCTTCACTGAACACTTGAGCTTCATAATTTAGGTTCGCTCGACACATCGTGACTGCCGCAAGGGTCCGCGCGGCAAAAATGACGCAATCGCGGCGGCTCCGCCCATGCGCGTTGACCACACGCGCGCGGTCGCGTCGCGAGGTCGTGCACCTCTCGAATTTTGTGCGTGCGAAGTTACAAGGTAGAATTCATGCACTTGTACGGCACTTTGACGGTCAATTTTCTGTATTTTCCAGCACCTTCAGCTTAATTTACATATTTATACAAATACACATATATTCCAAATAATTAGCTTTTTATCTCATTAAAAGAGATGGTACCGTGTTTGGTAACAGCAGAATAGCGCAGTAAGCACTAGTTAGGTTAGATATCTTAGCTAACTAACCTAATTATGTTCATGGCGTGCTGCAGAATTCACTTAACATTAGCTGGCAATAAAGGGCGACGTACTGACTAATCGTGTCCATTCTTATAGTGTAGTGTTTTTATAGGGAAAGGGCATTTAATGAGGGTAAACGCAGGGCAGTAGGCTCACCCTTAGAAACCGACAGACGGATTTTACGTCCAAAATACACCTCGTTTTCTCAGCTAAATTAAGGCGAATTTGTACTTCTGCGTAAAACCTACGACATAGCAAGACATAGGTTATCTGTTTTTTGTGTAAGAAGTGTTAACCCCAGTTTTTTAAGTACATACAGAACACTTGTACTTGTGATCTTTGACATCTTTGATTTGTAAGTGATATATAAAAACTAATGATAATCAAACTTTGATGGCTTTCTTTAATTAATTCAAAACACAATACTTGTACTTTTTACTTTCAGTACTAAATTTCAGAGTAAACTACTTGCAATACTTAAGTACAAAAAATGCTGAATACTTCTGTACTTCTACTTAAGTAAAGTTTTTAAAGAACACTTCAACTTCTACTCAAGTCAATGTTTTGATAGAGTACTTGTACTTTTACTCAAGTATGGGTCTCGAATACTTTATACAACACTGGTGCTAGTGCACGTGTCCATGTTGTTCTATGTTCTGGTTAGTGCTAGTGCACGTGTCCATGTTGTTCTATGTTCTGGTTAGTGCTAGTGGATGTGTCTATGTTGTTCTATGTTCTGGTTAGTGCTAGTGCACGTGTCCATGTTGTTCTATGTTCTGGTTAATGCTAGTGCATGTGTCCATGTTGTTCTATGGTTGAACTTCCCTAGTCCATGTTTTGTTGAGTATGTGTATCATTACTAGTTTTTCTGTTGGCTTTAGTGTTTGTAGTATCAAGTGTTTTATTCTTTATGTCTATTCTGTCTTAGTGGTTGTTGGTTTCTGGTCTTGTGGTTGTTTTGTATTCTTATGTTCTTCGAGTTCCCGTTTAGCGTACAACTGTTACCGATAGTTCTCCTGTTATATTTTAATCTCATTTCCATCATGGGTTTAGTTATTTTGTTCATAATCCCTCCCCACCCCTCTCCTCTCCCTGTCAGCACAGCTGGGCTTCCAGATGTTACTGGAGTCCCTGTAAATAAAACGTGTTCTTCTCAGATATTGTGTTCGTCTCCCAGCTCCCCGACATTACAGTCAACTCTAAATCAGATCAAATTTGTGTGACCACCCTGTGCCTTCAATTCTTCCAGGTCCACTGGAGTCAGACATTTTGTAGAATTACAGTCAGGAGTCTGATTAATCAATGATACCAAACAGCTGATAATAATCATAGAAAGAAGATTTACAACTGTGAGAATTGTGAGAATTGTATTCATGACCTTCATATATATATAAACCCAGTAATTATAAATAAATATTAACTGTGGTCTCTGATCATCTCAAAATTCAGATTCATCTCTTACCTCCATATATAATGTTCATGGTCACTGGTGCATTAATCTGATTCCCATGAAGCTGAGGAGCACAGACGTTCCCTCCTGTCTGAGCTGTGATGTTGGTCTGATCTGTGATGTTGGTCTGATCTGTGATGTTGGTCTGGACTGGAGTAGATCCCTCCATCTTCTAATCAGACGTTACTTCACCAACACCACTAAACATCAACATATGAGGATGGCATTAAATAAGTTAGTGTTTCACATGTGTGAAATAGCACCACCCAGAGTATGACACAGGTCAGTGTGTCTCAGTTTGTTTATTCACTGAGATCTGCAGTCAGCATTATTAAACAATTATTAAATAGTAAACAAACAGCAAATTATATTTTATTATTTGAAAAATTTAATAATTTTTGAATAAAATAATTTAAAAATTCAGGATAAGTTTGTAGATGGTTGGCTGTGAGCAGGTTCATATTATTAGTACATAGTTCAATCCCATAATAAAGGTTCTTTCACATATGAATACATTAATTCAGATCCCATCAAATGATGTTTCCAGTAATTTTTCAATTTAGGAGTATTGAAAAGAAAACTGAACTTGTAAATAAATTTACTGATGACAGTCTACCACTCCATTAGCTCCTCCCCTAATGATGATGTTATATCTCTCCTCATTAGCTCCTCCCCTACTGATGATGTTATATCTCCCCTCATTAGCTCCTCCCCTACTGATGATTGTATACCTCTCCTCATTAGCTCCTCCCCTACTGATGATGGTATATCTCTCCTCATTAGCTCCTCCCCTACTGATGATGGTATATCTCTCCTCATTAGCTCCTCCCCTACTGATGATGGTATAACTCTGCTCATTAGCTCCTCCCCTACTGATGATGGTATATCTCTCCTCATTAGCTCCTCCCCTATTGATGATGGTATAACTCTGCTCATTAGCTCCTCCCCTACTGATGATCGTATAGCTCTCCTCATTAGCTCCTCCCCTACTGATGATGGTATATCTCTCCTCATTAGCTCCTCCCCTACTGATGATGGTATATCTCTCCTCATTAGCTCCTCCCCTACTGATGATGGTATATCTCTCCTCATTAGCTCCTCCCCTACTGATGATGGTATATCTCTCCTCATTAGCTCCTCCCCTACTGATGATCGTATATCTCTCCTCATTAGCTCCTCCCCTACTGATGATGATATATCTCTCCTCATTAGCTCCTCCCCTATTGATGATGGTATAACACTCCTCATTAGCTCCACCTCCTTCTATATACTCCACTGTATATACTCTGTACTGTATATTCTGTATGTACTCTGTACTGTATCATAGTGTATATACTGTATGATACAGTTCAGAGTATATGCAGTATTGTAATGTTCTAGCCACATACAGATAAGTGGACCAACACAAAAGCTGAGAGAACAAGGGTTTATTGGCCTTTTCAGAGTCTTTCTCTACTGAAGGGACACAAGGGACACATAGTCAATCTGTAAAGAAGAATTACACTGATGCTTAGGGCACAGTGACATACAAACCAGCCAGATTAACACTAAACACAATAACTTTCAGTACAAATAGTGACATACAAACCAGCCAGATTAACACTAAACAGAATAACTTTCAGTACAAATAGTGACATACAAACCAGCCAGATTAACACTAAACAGAATAACTTTCAGTACAAATAGTGACATACAAACCAGCCAGATTAACACTAAACAGAATAACTTTCAGTACAAATAGTGACATACAAACCAGCCAGATTAACACTAAACAGAATAACTTTCAGTACAAATAGTGACATACAAACCAGCCAGATTAACACTAAACACAATAACTTTCAGTACAAATAGTGACATACAAACCAGCCAGATTAACACTAAACAGAATAACTTTCAGTACAAATAGTGGCATACAAACCAGCCAGATTAACACTAAGCAGAATAACTTTCAGTACAAATAGTGGCATACAAACCAGCCAGATTAACACTAAACACAATAACTTTCAGTACAAACACGTGAAGAGAATTAACAGACAGTACGATAGACACCAGTGATCAGTGATGACAAGTACACATTGGAACAGACACCAGGCAGCATATCAAACATTAGGACAAACAAACACCGAAACAGACTAAAGGTAGAGACAACGAATAAAGGAAAAACTGAAACTAAGAGTAACACACAAGACAAGCGCACAAAACGTAGAGGGGAAACAGGACAAATCTAACAACTTACCTAATCTACCGACTTCACTGAAGAACACAAGGGGCACCAGGCTGTAGGAACTAAACAACATAGAGGAAAACAGAACACAAAACTGATAGAGAGGACAGAGAGGGACTAAAACACAAACCAGAATACAAAGGGAATAAATACAGAAGCAAGAGTCCAGGAAACTGTCAAACAGAGGAAACGCAACAGGAGAACAACAATCAATGAGCGTCCAGGCTGGAGTGAGATTGAGGGGTTTAAATACACGAGTGAAAACAAAAACGAGACACAGGTGAACCTCATAACTAGAACGAGAGGCTGAACTAAGGTGGGGAAAGAAAACACAGAAAACGGAAAACACGACAGAAGGGGAAACCAAATGTTAAGAACAGCACGTGACCTCCCGGAATATTCTGTACACCTGCTGCTCGTTACTCCACTCTTTTCACAACTACTTAATCTTCCCCCTCTCACTTCTGGGTTGTGAAGTATTGTTGCCATGCCACATACCAAGCGTTCTGTCCCTCCTGTGTACCGACCTCTGCTCTCGTTCCAGACCTCGTTCCCAGCCTAGTCCCACTGTACTTTCATCCTTCTGTCTACCCGCCGTGACCCTGGACCGCCCTGACCTCGACTACGACTAACCCATACACCACACACGCTCAGCGGAGTTATTCGTCCATTCAGGTGTTCTGTATTCACATCTTTAATAAAAGCAACTATATTCCACATTTGGATCCTTGTCTGCCTGGTTGGTTCGTTACACCAAGAATGTGATAGAGCAGGGGGCGGGGCCATCTGTTACAAGTACATACTATATCATACAGTATATACTGAATATACTCTGTACTGTATCATACTGTATATACTGCATTATAACATTGGGAATATAGGTTTTCCGTAAATACAAATTCTCTACAGATAATTTATTTAAACATCTTTATTTCATGTCTAATATGTGTAGTCTTAGTGCGCTTTTGGAATATACTGTATTTGCAACCACCAAAGCACAATATAACAGATTAACATTAGGAGTTCTATTACTACTGTCTGACTACACTAACACTAGGAGTTTTATTACTACTGTCTGACTACACTAACACTAGGAGTTCTATTACTACTGTCTGACTACACTAACACTAGGAGTTCTATTACTACTGTCTGACTACACTAACACTAGGAGTTTTATTACTACTGTCTGACTACACTAACACTAGGAGTTTTATTACTACTGTCTGTCTACACTAACACTAGGAGTTCTATTACTACTGTCTGTCTACACTAACACTAGGAGTTTTATTACTACTGTCTGACTACACTAACACTAGGAGTTCTATTACTACTGTCTGACTACACTAACACTAGGAGTTCTATTACTACTGTCTGACTACACTAACATTAGGAGTTCTATTACTACTGTCTGACTACACTAACATTAGGAGTTCTATTACTACTGTCTGACTACACTAACACTAGGAGTTCTATTACTACTGTCTGACTACACTAACACGGAGTTCTATTACTACTGTCTGACTACACTAACACTAGGAGTTTTATTACTACTGTCTGACTACACTAACACGGAGTTCTATTACTACTGTCTGACTACACTAACACTAGGAGTTTTATTACTACTGTCTGACTACACTAACACTAGGAGTTTTATTACTACTGTCTGACTACACTAACACTAGGAGTTCTATTACTACTGTCTGACTACACTAACACTAGGAGTTCTATTACTACTGTCTGTCTCCACTAACACTAGGAATTCTATTACTACTGTCTGTATTATCTATCACAGACTCACCGTGTTCCTCTGAAATAGATTCATGTGTCTCATAAAATGATGATCCTGCTCAGTCTCTCACTCTGATCTGAATCTGTTTGTTCTGTTCAGTTTCTCATATGACTCTGTAGGAGGTGGAGACTCCAGATTCAGGTTTATCTCCATATTTTAACAGATCAGTATCATACTGGCTCTCTCCCAGTGCTGAATAACAGGACCAGAGTGGGTCACAGGTAAGTGGTTCACAGGTGAGGAATGCAGCCAGACTGCTACAAGTACACACACTTTGTATCATGCACAACATACAGAACTACTGTAAATAAATGACACCTCTCTGATCTGAGAACAGTGTAGCTGCATGTAACGCCTGTGGTGTCTGGGAGCAATGAGGGGGATTCATGTACTGAGCAGAGTGTAACGAATCAAGGGGGTGTGATGCAAACGCAAGTATCAATGTGATTTATTAAATTAAACAAAGACCAAAAGGAACAAGAGAGAAAAACTAAGGACAGAAGAATATACACTACAGGCATGATAATCTGTCACCTTTCGGCGAAATTCGCCATTTTGAAGTTGAAAAGGGTGACCTACGCGAATCGTTTAGATCCGAGGAGTTTTTTTTTTTTTTTTGGAGGGGGGGGTCCGGCAGATATTTTATAGATATATATATATATATATATATATATTATCATATTGACTTAATAAGCATACAGAGCACTTCTGAAATCGGCAATTTCAATGACACAGTGGCCAGCAATTTCCGCCCAGATCCATCATAGAGGCCAAATTGCGTTTATACGAACGTTCTTCATTCATGTTGTGACGCTAAACGGGACGTGAAGCAGGACCTAGTGATATCTACACCGGGACACGGCAGAGGAGCGTACATTTACCACTACATTTAACAGATCGTACAATCGTTTTCATATTTTCCAGTAAAACAAAGTTACTGCCGTTCGCTACAGCGTTGAACACTGTCAGAGCTAGCCACAAGCTCCTGTGATAAATAGGTAGATAGATAGGCCTATTAAGTTCGCGTCAACCCCGTGTATTTAGCGGTGACATAAAATAAGAAACAAGATTTTTTTTCTAGAGTCTGTAGTTCTAATTGGTGAATCCAGGGACGTGTGAGGATAACATTCGCGCCAGGGCTGAAAAGCTTGAAGATGAAGTTGCAAACTCTTGTCATTTGATAGTCTACCCTGTGCTTTAGCCCATGTTAGAAGCCTTTTGTGACAAAATAAAAACACGTGAACCCTGGTATTTTTTACACTCATTTTCGCCGCTGATGTATTTATTGGTTCATTAAGACGTAATGGTTTTGACTGAGCCATCCGGAATGGCGAAAGCAGCTTCTCGCGTTTACGGATCTTGTCTCCGTCAAGACAGGTCAATATTTTTCAGCGCGACATTACCGTGAGAGAAGTCAACAGGGAAGACTCTGGGTTTCAATGGACTACTCTTCTTACTCGCACCTCTCGAAATTTAAATCTTTTTTTTTATCTCTGAATCTGACAGTGTCTGAATGTCATGTCTGACATGTATTATGTTTAGTATCTCTATGTTCAATGGTTCAATTATTATTGTTCACTTCTTTTTTATTTATTGTTCAATACTTTTCAGTATTGCTCTAATTTTGGTTTGATAGATAGATAGATAGATAGATAGATAGATAGATAGATAGATAGATAGATAGATAGATAGATAGATAGATAGATAGATAGATAGATAGATAGATAGATAGATAGATAGATAGATAGATAGATAGAAAGAAAGAAAGAAAGAAAGAAACAACCACCCCGTCAACAGTCACTGTACCAGCAGCACCCCCCCCGGTCTTCTCACCTTTTTAACCCCTGACACATTTTCATGTCTGACACTAGATCAAACATTAGATAGCCAACACGGCAACCAAGCAACACACTAAATGAAACACCACTTAAACACAATACTAGAAATATTTAAACTTAGACACACCACAGGAAGGACTACTTTACTTACGACCAGGGGCGATTTTAGAATCTGGTCTTTAGGGGTGCCCAGCCCCTAGTGCTCACAGAGGCACAATACTAAAGTATTGCGCAGGTACAGAGCAAGGTTTTTGCATAATATAATATTTAAAAAATGTGTTGAGCCAGGGGGTGCTGAGCAACTTCACGGTGGTGCTCTAGCACCACTAAAAATACCCTAGCCTCGCCCCTGCTTACGACAACGGATGAACTAACAATCACTAAAGCATGACACAACCACAACATAAATTGGACTGAATCAACTGGATGAACAAGAAGACTAGAATGCACAGGGAATTAATGCACACACTTAGAAGCGAGAGACGAAGGCTACAACAGAGTCTAACTACTAAGGGGGACAGATTGACGGGGAGAAATATATGAACGAAGAACACATAAAATAGAGAGTCAGGGAGGGGAACAATATGCGAAGGGAAAATACAACTAACAAGGAACACCTAAAGTAAACCAGCAAAGAGATAAGAGAACTAAAACAGGGAAGACAAAACAGAACAAACCAGACCAGCACACGGGATAAAAGAAGGGAGAGCACAGGCTACTGAGCGCAGAGAGAAACACACACAGGCTCATGCAGGAAACATGGCAAACACAATGACCGACATCGAGAGGCTAAAACAGAGGGGATAATATACTTTGACACATGGAGGAGAAACGAGACGCAGGTGAAAACACTTGAGGACATGGGCGTGACA
This sequence comes from Brachyhypopomus gauderio, assembly GCF_052324685.1. Taxonomy (NCBI): domain Eukaryota; kingdom Metazoa; phylum Chordata; class Actinopteri; order Gymnotiformes; family Hypopomidae; genus Brachyhypopomus; species Brachyhypopomus gauderio. Next base: position 1,003,451 of record NW_027506897.1, read on the forward strand.
AACAGGAGGGAAACCAAGGAAACGGGGAAAGTAGGCGGGACAAGGGAGGAGGGCGGAGCTGGACGTGACACAGAGTGAGGTGTCGTGAAGGACAATCCAAAATCAGGGTCATATAAATAGACCAAGGTCAAATCTGACAGTGAGTTATTCATATTTAATATTTTACAAAGACTACACCAAACAGCTGTAGAAGACAAGAAGCTGTAAACAGACTACACTGGACAAACCAAGGAAAACTACGTACAAACACCTGGTAATGCTAATGAGGGGCGGGGTTACACACAAGGAGGGATCAGAAAAACACTGAAACCAGAATAAGAGGACAGAGGCGGAGCCAGACGTGACAATGCAGCTCCCAGATCAGAGGCCCCTCCTGTTCAAAATTACAGTGGAGGAACAGACCTGCCCAGCTAAGAGTGTTTTACAGTCTTTTCATTGATGAACTGATCAGAGATCAGTCCAAACAGAGGGGGATGTTCAGTGCTGTTTAACTGTGTACTGATGAACTGTATCTGTACCAGCAGGATAGGAGTAAACATCTGTACCAGCAGGATAGGAGTAAACATCTGTACCAGGATAGGAGTAAACATCTGTACCAGCAGGATAGGAGTAAACATCTGTACCAGCAGGATAGGAGTAAACATCTGTATCAGCAGGATCGTAGTAAACATCTGTACCAGCAGGATAGGAGTAAACATCTGTACCAGCAGGATAGTAGTAAACATCTGTACCAGCAGGATAGGAGTAAACATCTGTACCAGCAGGATTGTAGTAAACATCTGTACCAGCAGGATAGTAGTAAACATCTGTACCAGCAGGATAGTAGTAAACATCTGTACCAGCAGGATAGGAGTAAACATCTGTACCAGCAGGATAGGAGTAAACATCTGTACCAGCAGGATAAGAGTAAACATCTGTACCAGCAGGATAGGAGTAAACATCTGTACCAGCAGGATCGTAGTAAACATCTGTACCAGCAGGATCGTAGTAAACATCTGTACCAGCAGGATCGTAGTAAACATCTGTACCAGCAGGATAGGAGTAAACATCTGTACCAGCAGGATAGGGGTAAACATCTGTACCAGCAGGATAGGGGTAAACATCTGTACCAGCAGGATAGGGGTAAACATCTGTACCAGCAGATAGGAGTAAACATCTGTACCAGCCAGTGTTAATTTCGTTGACGAATAATTTTCGTCATAGTTTTCGTCAACGAACCTTTTTTCATGACGAAAACGAGACGATAACTAAATAAAAACTATGCGAAGGGATAAAAACGATGACGAAATTAATGGACATTTTCGTCAACTAAAAAAAACGAGACGAAAATATTGGCCAGCGACGACATCTAATCAGACCTGATTTAGTTTAGTGAAAGGTAGGGATAAGTTAAGAAGAGATCCAATCGTAACTACTTTAGCGTACACGGATAGGCGGGACAAACCAGGTAACCATCCAATCAGAACTAACGTCTTCACATCGCACAGAACCCGGGAAGACCAAACCAGCCTGTGAACTGTGGTCACTCGTGAAATTCAACTGAATCAGCAGTGGAGAAAGGGAGAAAGATGAGCGGCGATATATGGACGCATTTCTCCTTTGACTTTGAGAAAAAGAATACGGTGTGTAAACCATGTGGGACGATGATGTTGGGAAAAATACGACAAATGAAACGACATCAGCGGTCTATGGCGTTGTTTTTACGGCACCCAGTTTTATATACAATGTAATATGCATTGTTCATAAACTACATATGCTTTTCAGGTAGAGCGGACCTACTGGTCATCAATGTTGTGTTATTGTTATGCTCAATAACTATAAGTTCAGGTCAACAAAGTTGTTTGGAAATTAGTTTTTGTATATATTGCACATACAAACAATAATATTCTGTAACTGGTTAATAAATGTTTCATTTTGTGCAAGAGTATATAATGACTATTACATCATTTATATTTTAGTCAACTGAATTCTTTGAATAATTAGTCGACTAAATTCTAATGATAATTAGTCGACTAAAACTAGACTAAGACTAAAACAAATCAAAAGACTAAATTATGACTAAAACTAAATGACATTTTAGTCAAAAGACTAAGACTAAAACTAAATCAAAAATTGCTGTCAAAATTAACACTGGTACCAGCAGGATAGGAGTAAACACCTGTACCAGCAGGATAGGAGTAAACATATGAAGAGACTTTGAGAATGCTGGTGGTCACGTGAATCCAGTGCGTGTGGTAGGAGGTGTTGATGGTGTGAGTAGACACCCTGATGATCTTCTCAGTTGGTCTCACGAGCCTCTGTAGATGCTGGTGGTTTGAGATACCAGTGCACATATCAGACAGCTGTTAGACATGTTAGACAGCTAGTCAGGATACTGTTGTCCTGTAGAAGGGGCTCGATGTGGCAGTGCTCATGTTGGTCTTCACTGATGACTATTCCATACATGACACATGTTGTTTTTTTTTGCACCTGCCCCCCATGTACCCCCCCACCCCACACCCAAGACTAAGAGGCAACGCCCCCCCCCCCCCCCCCGAGCCCCCCACCACCACCAACCAGGACAAGCACACAGACACCCCTGGTCTACAGCCGCAGCCCTCCAGCCCCAGGAAGTCATTGACACAAGCAGCCCCCCCAGGGTCACAACTAAGCCCCCCCAGGGTCAATCCCCAGCTACCTGCTAGGCCACCGGGAGACGAAACCACAGCCATCCACCCCGACTAAGTAATGGAACTGATCAGTGGGAACCAAAGAGCATTAAATTACTCCTACTGGTTTTTAGAGGGAGCAGACATTCCCTCCAGACTAATGTCATCAAGTAATAATGGGTAATATGCAGATCTTTTTCTGATTTCCTATTAATGAGGATGGTTTTCTTGGTGATGCATAGGGCAGTGAGAACTATGTGTGATGTGTTTGCCTCCATAATGTGACACCGGGACAGAGACAGCAGGAGACAGAGGCTGTGAGTGAAAGACTTTATTATCCATACTTATAATAACACAAATACTCAGGACACTTGGCAGGACAAACACAAAGGAATACTTAAACGAATGAAGAACAGCAGAAAGTCCACAAATAGGCAGAAGTCTGAAGTGCAGAGCAGATTATCCCACATAGTGAGGTGAGGATACAGGCTGAATGCACAACACTGGACAACACGACTTGTGGGGATTTATACAGCCCAAACCTGATTAAGTGACAGGTGTCAGTACTCGGGTGATTGTGATGGTGGGAGTGTCCAGGAATGAGAGGGTGTGTACTGTGATGAGATGGGCATGTGTGTTCGTGAGTGAGTGAGTGAGTGCGCCCTCTGGTGGCGTCTGGGCTGACCCACCGTGACACATAACCAATTCACTGACGTCTCAAATTCTACAAATGTGATGCCACTCGCTCACAGTGGTTTAATTACGCTGATGGAGGAACATTCACTCATAACCATCATCTATAATAATAAATCCTTTACATTTACAGTGCTGTCGTTAACGGTCTACCACTGTAGATTCACGTACCCTCCTATAATCTGAATTCGACGTTATTGCTAAACAGTATTCTGAACTAGTAATTTAGAGCCGTCTAGCTGGATGTTGGCTAGTATCTTTCACTCAACATAATTTTCAAACAAAAGTTATGAACCATCTTCATTTCAACAAATGGCGATTCGGGGCTCGTCAGGATGATTTATGCAAGTGGCTGATTCACAGAGTCACTCAAAAGAGTCTTTAGATGCCTGTCAGCAGAGGCCACAGTCAAGTAGCACTGGACACACTAAGTGCCACAATCATGTGGCAGCTGCCACAAAGTGCCATTTCTGGGTGGTACAGTGGTCACTTTCATGCTGCTTACATGCTACGTACACGCCAAACAGGGAAATTTAACAGAAAGACGCGTCTCCCAATTACCTGAATGAATTTCACAGACTTTTTTTTCAAGTAATAATGGTTTCAGGTTCAGGTTTTGGTGACACTGAAAAAGCTCCATACAAATGTTCATGTAATTACAGATTAGGTAAATAGGGTTGAGGTATTGACTTTAGTTTAGGTGCAGTACATTTAAAAGTCCAGCAGAGGGTGCTGTGCCTTTGTGCTGTGCTTTCTGATTGAGCTCCCTTTGTGGTCTTGACATCTCCCAAGATGCAACAGTTTTCATATACCTAAATTGTTTAATTTTCATCCACGTCTGGTAATGATCTATGTACTAATTAGAAAATATTACAAACTGCAGGTTGTATTTCTCTACATGGATCCAGGATTTGCTTGTGTGTCATTTACATGATTAGACTTGGCAACAAGGTAATATCCATTAAACCATCATGCTTAGAGCTTTTCATTCAACAAATACCCTGTTTACGGTACCATAGATTGATGCATACAATTTTACAAGATCAATAATGTGTTATTTATCAAGTATATACGTTTGCATCCATATATACATCCATTCATCCTTTTATTGATGCACACATACATCACACCATTGATTACTGCATCCATTCAGTGTGTGTTTAGTGGAGGATCCATTATTCTTCCTGATATGTTTGACAGTGCTACCTCGTAACTGAAGGGATTTAAGGTGTAAGTGTGAACAGGTTTATGACAGTCTGTGCCCTTTAAAACAGTGTTGAACACACAGCATTTATATCCTACTCATAATGTGCATCTTGGTATAAAACAATTATCACAGGTGTTGTCCTATTTCATATATGGGACAGCTGCCTCAGAGTTTAGCAACGATAACTAAAAGATACACACAACATAATATTGTGATTTTCCATGTTTAAAAATCTATAATGCAATACTGTAATATTTCTGTGATTGAATGTTTGTTTTTTATTTCCTTGAGAAAACCAAATAATCTTCCCTTATTCACCTTATTCACCCTATTCACCTTATTCACCCCACTCACCCTACTCACCCTATTCACCCTATTCACCCTGTTCACCTTATTCACCCTATTCACCCTACTCACCCTACTTACCCTACTCACCCTATACACATTATTCACCCTATACACATTATTCACCCTATTCACCCTACTCACCTTATTCACCCTACTGACCCTATTCACCCTACTCACTCTACTCACCTTATTCACCCTACTCACCCTATTCACCCTATTCACCCTACTCACTCTACTCACCCTACTCACCTTATTCACCCTACTCACCTTATTCACCCTACTCACTCTACTCACCCTACTCACCTTATTCACCCTACTCCTCCTATTCACCCTACTCACCTTATTCACCCTACTCCTCCTATTCACCCTACTCACCTTATTCACCCTATTCACCCTATTCACCCTACGCACCCTACTCACCCTACTCACCCTATTTATCCTATTCACCCTACTCACCTTATTCACCCTATTCACCCTACTCACTCTACTCACCCTACTCACCTTATTCACCCTACTCACCCTATTCACCCTACTCACCCTTCTCACCCTGTTCACCCTACTCACCCTACTCACCTTATTCACCCTACTCACCCTACTCACCTTATTCACCCTACTCACCCTATTCACCCTACTGTAAAAGTGTGAATGGTTCTTTGTGATCACTGTGTGTGGTACGTACAGCTGCTTTGCAACTCTGCACACACATGACAATTAATGAGTGTTATTTACAATAATAACATCTGATACAATAGCACCTCTTTAAAGACGTTTTTGCTTGTATGTGCTAGATACTCCAGGGCCGGGGGACAGATACAGGACAGGAGGACATGGTACAGGACAGGGGGACATGGTACAGGACAGGAGGACATGGTACAGGACAGGGGGACATGGTACAGGACAGGGGGACATGGTACAGGACAGGAGGACATGGTACAGGACAGGGGGACATGGTACAGGACAGGGGGACATGGTACAGGAGGGGAGGACATGGTACAGGACAGGAGGACATGGTACAGGAGGTGAGAACTCTGAATGTAGAGCAGAGAACGGAGTGAAAGCCTTACAAGTTGAACCTGCTCAGTTTAACACACACAGCGTGACTCAAACTGTTAAAAGGGCCTCAGTTGGCTTTATGTTTGATGAATGAAGTTTGTTTTTCTTAAACGTTTTCCAGCATTCTTGCCGTGTTTTGTGTGTCTCGGGCGGTGATCAGAACTGTGTTGGTACCCAAACAGGCTGGCGGTCCATCAGCTTGGATGTTTTCCCTGTTACAGTGCTGACAGTGGCTCCACATGGACGAGGTCAGCCCAATTTCTCCACATAGCCAACGGGACAGTACCAAGATTTCAGAGGTGATGAATCAGGCTTCTGATCAGCTGCTAATCAAGATGATCGCTGTGTTTTAAGATGAGGTTCTTGAATGATCCATAGTACTATTAAAAAGTGTTTCGCCAGGTAGTTATGGTGATGTTTATGGTCAGTATAGCAAGTACAATTTTTTATGCTTTTAAAAAGTTTTTTTTGCATTCTTTACCACAAAGCACCTTGTTAAAACCAAAGTTAACCAGTTAAAGATCCAGTTAACCATATGCCCCAAAAGAGCTCTGTGTGCCCTCAAGCCAGGACCTAACCCTCTGTGATTTCTAGGGTCAGGACAGGTGTAACCCTTGACCTGTGAGTTTTCTGTGAGTTGACTCAGCACCTTCAAAGTACTTTTCTGGTTTGTTCTTAAACGAGCAAAGATGTACATAGTCACCAGAGCAGAAAATCTTCTTCATTGGTCAAATAATACTCCATGAGTGGAGTGAGCTTTAGAGATTGGCCATCTAGAACAAAGAAGTGTAATTGTTTGTATGAATGGATCTTGAACTTGGTTTGAGAACACCTTTGAATTAAGATCTTTATTCATAACCTAACAGCAATCTACTAAAAATGATCATCAAGCATAATTAATATCTTTTTGGGGGGGTGTTGTTACATAATCAGCACTGAGTCCACCAGCTGGAACATTAGATATATGGATCATTAAAAATGGTTAATCAATCACCATTAATCCATTAATCAATTCAGTCTCCATTCATACCAAATGCTCACGTTAAGTCCGGCTGGCAACAGAGAGATGGTGTCTCTCCTAAGAAACTGAAACTTCATCTTAATATGCATTCAAAGTTAACATCCATGAATGAGCCAAAGTTTCAACAGCTGTCAGTAATTTTACACAGAGTTGCCTGAAGTAATGATACTGTTACTGATGGGTGATTTAATTGTTCCCATATTTATTCCCACTGCTCTTTACTGGCACGATATGTGAATGTTCATCACAGTATGAGACTCGTCAGAGAGGCTGGAGGTACATTTAGCTGTTTCTTTTCACTTTATTACATTGTACATTTCCTCAAATCTCATTATAGAGGAACTTGGACATAATGACAGCTTGAAAGTGTATTCTATATATTTTTATATGTATATGTCACACACAGTTTAGGTGGAGTACCTGTATATGTCACACACAGTTTAGGTGGAGCACCTGTATATGTCACACGCAGTTTAGGTGGAGCACCTGTATATGTCACACGCAGTTTAGGTGTAGCACCTGTATATGTCACACACAGTTTAGGTGGAGCACCTGTATATGTCACACACAGTTTAGGTGTAGCACCTGTATATGTTACACACAGTTTAGGTGGAGCACCTGTATATGTCACACACAGTTTAGGTGGAGCACCTGTATATGTCACACACAGTTTAGGTGGAGCACCTGTATGTCACACACAGTTTAGGTGGAGCACCTGTATATGTCACACACAGTTTAGGTGGAGCACCTGTATGTCACACACAGTTTAGGTGGAGCACCTGTATGTCACACACAGTTTAGGTGTAGCACCTGTATATGTCACACAGAGTTTAGGTGGAGCACCAGTATATGTCACACACAGTTTAGGTGTAGCACCTGTATATGTCACACACAGTTTAGGTGTAGCACCTGTATATGTCACACACAGTTTAGGTAGAGCACCTGTATATGTCACACACAGTTTAGGTGGAGCACCTGTATATGTCACACACAGTTTAGGTAGAGCACCTGTATATGTCACACACAGTTTAGGTGGAGCACCTGTATATGTCACACACAGTTTAGGTGGAGCACCTGTATATGTCACACGCAGTTTAGGTGGAGCACCTGTATATGTCACACACAGTTTAGGTGGAGCACCTGTATATGACACACACAGTTTAGGTGGAGCACCTGTATATGTCACACACAGTTTAGGTGGAGCACCTGTATATGTCACACGCAGTTTAGGTGGAGCACCTGTATATGTCACACGCAGTTTAGGTGGAGCACCTGTATATGACACACACAGTTTAGGTGGAGCACCTGTATATGTCACACGCAGTTTAGGTGGAGCACCTGTATACGTCACACGCAGTTTATAGGTGTAGCACCTGTATATGTCACACACAGTTTAGGTGGAGCACCTGTATATGACACACACAGTTTAGGTGGAGCACCTGTATGTCACACACAGTTTAGGTGTAGCACCTGTATATGTCACACGCAGTTTAGGTGGAGCACCTGTGTATGTCACACGCAGTTTAGGTGTAGCACCTGTATATGTCACACACAGTTTAGGTAGAGCACCTGTATATGTCACACACAGTTTAGGTGGAGCACCTGTATGTCACACACAGTTTAGGTGTAGCACCTGTATATGTCACACACAGTTTAGTTGGAGCACCTGTATATGTCACACACAGTTTAGGTGTAGCACCTGTATATGTCACACGCAGTTTAGGGAGCACCTGTATATGTCACACGCAGTTTAGGTGGAGCACCTGTATATGTCACACGCAGTTTAGGTGGAGCACCTGTATATGTCACACGCAGTTTAGGTGGAGCACCTGTATATGTCACACGCAGTTTAGGTGGAGCACCTGTATATGTCACACGCAGTTTAGGTGGAGCACCTGTATACGTCACACGCAGTTTAGGTGTAGCACCTGTATATGTCACACGCAGTTTAGGTGTAGCACCTGTATATGTCACACACAGTTTAGGTGGAGCACCTGTATATGTCACACACAGTTTAGGTGGAGCACCTGTATATGTCACACGCAGTTTAGGTGGAGCACCTGTATGTCACACACAGTTTAGGTGGAGCACCTGTATATGTCACACACAGTTTAGGTGGAGCACCTGTATGTCCCACACAGTTTAGGTGGAGCACCTGTATACGTCACACACAGTTTAGGTGGAGCACCTGTATATGTCACACGCAGTTTAGGTGGAGCACCTGTATATGTCACACGCAGTTTAGGTGGAGCACCTGTATATGTCACACACAGTTTAGGTGGAGCACCTGTATATGTCACACACAGTTTAGGTGGAGCACCTGTATGTCACACACAGTTTAGGTGGAGCACCTGTATATGTCACACACAGTTTAGGTGGAGCACCTGTATACGTCACACACAGTTTAGGTGGAGCACCTGTATATGTCACACGCAGTTTAGGTGGAGCACCTGTATATGTCACACGCAGTTTAGGTGGAGCACCTGTATGTCACACACAGTTTAGGTGGAGCACCTGTATATGTCACACACAGTTTAGGTGAAGCACCTGTATATGTCACACGCAGTTTAGGTGGAGCACCTGTATATGTCACACACAGTTTAGGTGGAGCACCAGTATATGTCACACACAGTTTAGGTGTAGCACCTGTATATGTCACACACAGTTTAGGTGTAGCACCTGTATATGTCACACAGTTTAGGTAGAGCACCTGTATATGTCACACACAGTTTAGGTGGAGCACCTGTATATGTCACACACAGTTTAGGTAGAGCACCTGTATATGTCACACACAGTTTAGGTGGAGCACCTGTATATGTCACACACAGTTTAGGTGGAGCACCTGTATATGTCACACGCAGTTTAGGTGGAGCACCTGTATATGTCACACACAGTTTAGGTGGAGCACCTGTATATGTCACACGCAGTTTAGGTGGAGCACCTGTATATGTCACACGCAGTTTAGGTGGAGCACCTGTATGTCACACACAGTTTAGGTGTAGCACCTGTATATGTCACACACAGTTTAGGTGGAGCACCTGTATATGTCACACACAGTTTAGGTGTAGCACCTGTATATGTCACACGCAGTTTAGGGAGCACCTGTATATGTCACACGCAGTTTAGGTGGAGCACCTGTATATGTCACACGCAGTTTAGGTGGAGCACCTGTATATGTCACACGCAGTTTAGGGAGCACCTGTATATGTCACACGCAGTTTAGGTGGAGCACCTGTATATGTCACACGCAGTTTAGGTGGAGCACCTGTATATGTCACACGCAGTTTAGGTGGAGCACCTGTATATGTCACACGCAGTTTAGGTGGAGCACCTGTATACGTCACACGCAGTTTAGGTGGAGCACCTGTATACGTCACACGCAGTTTATAGGTGTAGCACCTGTATATGTCACACACAGTTTAGGTGGAGCACCTGTATATGACACACACAGTTTAGGTGGAGCACCTGTATGTCACACACAGTTTAGGTGGAGCACCTGTATGTCACACACAGTTTAGGTGTAGCACCTGTATATGTCACACGCAGTTTAGGTGGAGCACCTGTGTATGTCACACGCAGTTTAGGTGTAGCACCTGTATATGTCACACACAGTTTAGGTAGAGCACCTGTATATGTCACACACAGTTTAGGTGGAGCACCTGTATGTCACACACAGTTTAGGTGTAGCACCTGTATATGTCACACACAGTTTAGGTGGAGCACCTGTATATGTCACACACAGTTTAGGTGTAGCACCTGTATATGTCACACGCAGTTTAGGGAGCACCTGTATATGTCACACGCAGTTTAGGTGGAGCACCTGTATATGTCACACGCAGTTTAGGTGGAGCACCTGTATATGTCACACGCAGTTTAGGTGGAGCACCTGTATATGTCACACGCAGTTTAGGTGGAGCACCTGTATACGTCACACGCAGTTTAGGTGGAGCACCTGTATACGTCACACGCAGTTTATAGGTGTAGCACCTGTATATGTCACACACAGTTTAGGTGGAGCACCTGTATATGACACACACAGTTTAGGTGGAGCACCTGTATGTCACACACAGTTTAGGTGTAGCACCTGTATATGTCACACGCAGTTTAGGTGGAGCACCTGTGTATGTCACACGCAGTTTAGGTGTAGCACCTGTATATGTCACACACAGTTTAGGTGGAGCACCTGTATATGTCACACACAGTTTAGGTGGAGCACCTGTATGTCACACACAGTTTAGGTGTAGCACCTGTATATGTCACACACAGTTTAGGTGGAGCACCTGTATATGTCACACACAGTTTAGGTGTAGCACCTGTATATGTCACACGCAGTTTAGGGAGCACCTGTATATGTCACACGCAGTTTAGGTGGAGCACCTGTATATGTCACACGCAGTTTAGGTGGAGCACCTGTATATGTCACACGCAGTTTAGGTGGAGCACCTGTATATGTCACACGCAGTTTAGGTGGAGCACCTGTATATGTCACACGCAGTTTAGGTGGAGCACCTGTATACGTCACACGCAGTTTAGGTGTAGCACCTGTATATGTCACACGCAGTTTAGGTGGAGCACCTGTATATGTCACACACAGTTTAGGTGGAGCACCTGTATATGTCACACACAGTTTAGGTGGAGCACCTGTATGTCACACACAGTTTAGGTGTAGCACCTGTATATGTCACACACAGTTTAGGTGGAGCACCTGTATATGTCACACACAGTTTAGGTGTAGCACCTGTATATGTCACACGCAGTTTAGGGAGCACCTGTATATGTCACACGCAGTTTAGGTGGAGCACCTGTATATGTCACACGCAGTTTAGGTGGAGCACCTGTATATGTCACACGCAGTTTAGGTGGAGCACCTGTATATGTCACACGCAGTTTAGGTGGAGCACCTGTATATGTCACACGCAGTTTAGGTGGAGCACCTGTATACGTCACACGCAGTTTAGGTGGAGCACCTGTATATGTCACACGCAGTTTAGGTGTAGCACCTGTATATGTCACACACAGTTTAGGTGGAGCACCTGTATATGTCACACACAGTTTAGGTGGAGCACCTGTATATGTCACACACAGTTTAGGTGGAGCACCTGTATATGTCACACGCAGTTTAGGTGGAGCACCTGTATATGTCACACACAGTTTAGGTGGAGCACCTGTATGTCACACACAGTTTAGGTGGAGCACCTGTATGTCCCACACAGTTTAGGTGGAGCACCTGTATACGTCACACACAGTTTAGGTGGAGCACCTGTATATGTCACACGCAGTTTAGGTGGAGCACCTGTATATGTCACACGCAGTTTAGGTGGAGCACCTGTATATGTCACACACAGTTTAGGTGGAGCACCTGTATGTCACACACAGTTTAGGTGGAGCACCTGTATATGTCACACACAGTTTAGGTGGAGCACCTGTATATGTCACACACAGTTTAGGTGGAGCACCTGTATATGTCACACGCAGTTTAGGTGGAGCACCTGTATATGTCACACACAGTTTAGGTGGAGCACCAGTATATGTCACACACAGTTTAGGTGTAGCACCTGTATATGTCACACACAGTTTAGGTGTAGCACCTGTATATGTCACACACAGTTTAGGTAGAGCACCTGTATATGTCACACACAGTTTAGGTGGAGCACCTGTATATGTCACACACAGTTTAGGTAGAGCACCTGTATATGTCACACACAGTTTAGGTAGAGCACCTGTATATGTCACACACAGTTTAGGTGGAGCACCTGTATATGTCACACACAGTTTAGGTGGAGCACCTGTATATGTCACACGCAGTTTAGGTGTAGCACCTGTATATGTCACACGCAGTTTAGGTGTAGCACCTGTATATGTCACACACAGTTTAGGTGGAGCACCTGTATATGTCACACACAGTTTAGGTGGAGCACCTGTATATGTCACACGCAGTTTAGGTGGAGCACCTGTATATGTCACACACAGTTTAGGTGGAGCACCTGTATGTCCCACACAGTTTAGGTGGAGCACCTGTATACGTCACACACAGTTTAGGTGGAGCACCTGTATATGTCACACGCAGTTTAGGTGGAGCACCTGTATATGTCACACGCAGTTTAGGTGGAGCACCTGTATATGTCACACACAGTTTAGGTGGAGCACCTGTATATGTCACACACAGTTTAGGTGGAGCACCTGTATATGTCACACACAGTTTAGGTGGAGCACCTGTATGTCACACACAGTTTAGGTGGAGCACCTGTATATGTCACACACAGTTTAGGTGGAGCACCTGTATACGTCACACACAGTTTAGGTGGAGCACCTGTATATGTCACACGCAGTTTAGGTGGAGCACCTGTATATGTCACACACAGTTTAGGTGGAGCACCAGTATATGTCACACACAGTTTAGGTGTAGCACCTGTATATGTCACACACAGTTTAGGTGTAGCACCTGTATATGTCACACACAGTTTAGGTAGAGCACCTGTATATGTCACACACAGTTTAGGTGGAGCACCTGTATATGTCACACACAGTTTAGGTAGAGCACCTGTATATGTCACACACAGTTTAGGTGGAGCACCTGTATATGTCACACACAGTTTAGGTGGAGCACCTGTATATGTCACACGCAGTTTAGGTGGAGCACCTGTATATGTCACACACAGTTTAGGTGGAGCACCTGTATATGACACACGCAGTTTAGGTGGAGCACCTGTATATGTCACACGCAGTTTAGGTGGAGCACCTGTATATGTCACACGCAGTTTAGGTGGAGCACCTGTATATGTCACACGCAGTTTAGGTGGAGCACCTGTATATGACACACGCAGTTTAGGTGGAGCACCTGTATATGTCACACGCAGTTTAGGTGGAGCACCTGTATACGTCACACGCAGTTTATAGGTGTAGCACCTGTATATGTCACACACAGTTTAGGTGGAGCACCTGTATATGACACACACAGTTTAGGTGGAGCACCTGTATGTCACACACAGTTTAGGTGTAGCACCTGTATATGTCACACGCAGTTTAGGTGGAGCACCTGTGTATGTCACACGCAGTTTAGGTGTAGCACCTGTATATGTCACACACAGTTTAGGTAGAGCACCTGTATATGTCACACACAGTTTAGGTGGAGCACCTGTATGTCACACACAGTTTAGGTGGAGCACCTGTATATGTCACACACAGTTTAGGTGGAGCACCTGTATATGTCACACACAGTTTAGGTGGAGCACCTGTATATGTCACACGCAGTTTAGGGAGCACCTGTATATGTCACACGCAGTTTAGGTGGAGCACCTGTATATGTCACACGCAGTTTAGGTGGAGCACCTGTATATGTCACACACAGTTTAGGTGGAGCACCTGTATATGACACACGCAGTTTAGGTGGAGCACCTGTATATGTCACACGCAGTTTAGGTGGAGCACCTGTATATGTCACACGCAGTTTAGGTGGAGCACCTGTATATGTCACACACAGTTTAGGTGGAGCACCTGTATATGTCACACACAGTTTAGGTGGAGCACCTGTATATGTCACACACAGTTTAGGTGGAGCACCTGTATGTCACACACAGTTTAGGTGGAGCACCTGTATATGTCACACACAGTTTAGGTGGAGCACCTGTATACGTCACACACAGTTTAGGTGGAGCACCTGTATATGTCACACGCAGTTTAGGTGGAGCACCTGTATATGTCACACACAGTTTAGGTGGAGCACCAGTATATGTCACACACAGTTTAGGTGTAGCACCTGTATATGTCACACACAGTTTAGGTGTAGCACCTGTATATGTCACACACAGTTTAGGTAGAGCACCTGTATATGTCACACACAGTTTAGGTGGAGCACCTGTATATGTCACACACAGTTTAGGTAGAGCACCTGTATATGTCACACACAGTTTAGGTGGAGCACCTGTATATGTCACACACAGTTTAGGTGGAGCACCTGTATATGTCACACGCAGTTTAGGTGGAGCACCTGTATATGTCACACACAGTTTAGGTGGAGCACCTGTATATGACACACGCAGTTTAGGTGGAGCACCTGTATATGTCACACGCAGTTTAGGTGGAGCACCTGTATATGTCACACGCAGTTTAGGTGGAGCACCTGTATATGTCACACGCAGTTTAGGTGGAGCACCTGTATATGACACACGCAGTTTAGGTGGAGCACCTGTATATGTCACACGCAGTTTAGGTGGAGCACCTGTATACGTCACACGCAGTTTATAGGTGTAGCACCTGTATATGTCACACACAGTTTAGGTGGAGCACCTGTATATGACACACACAGTTTAGGTGGAGCACCTGTATGTCACACACAGTTTAGGTGTAGCACCTGTATATGTCACACGCAGTTTAGGTGGAGCACCTGTGTATGTCACACGCAGTTTAGGTGTAGCACCTGTATATGTCACACACAGTTTAGGTAGAGCACCTGTATATGTCACACACAGTTTAGGTGGAGCACCTGTATGTCACACACAGTTTAGGTGGAGCACCTGTATATGTCACACACAGTTTAGGTGGAGCACCTGTATATGTCACACACAGTTTAGGTGGAGCACCTGTATATGTCACACGCAGTTTAGGGAGCACCTGTATATGTCACACGCAGTTTAGGTGGAGCACCTGTATATGTCACACGCAGTTTAGGTGGAGCACCTGTATATGTCACACGCAGTTTAGGTGGAGCACCTGTATATGTCACACGCAGTTTAGGTGGAGCACCTGTATATGTCACACGCAGTTTAGGTGGAGCACCTGTATACGTCACACGCAGTTTAGGTGTAGCACCTGTATATGTCACACGCAGTTTAGGTGTAGCACCTGTATATGTCACACACAGTTTAGGTGGAGCACCTGTATATGTCACACACAGTTTAGGTGGAGCACCTGTATATGTCACACGCAGTTTAGGTGGAGCACCTGTATGTCACACACAGTTTAGGTGGAGCACCTGTATATGTCACACACAGTTTAGGTGGAGCACCTGTATGTCCCACACAGTTTAGGTGGAGCACCTGTATACGTCACACACAGTTTAGGTGGAGCACCTGTATATGTCACACGCAGTTTAGGTGGAGCACCTGTATATGTCACACGCAGTTTAGGTGGAGCACCTGTATATGTCACACACAGTTTAGGTGGAGCACCTGTATATGTCACACACAGTTTAGGTGGAGCACCTGTATGTCACACACAGTTTAGGTGGAGCACCTGTATATGTCACACACAGTTTAGGTGGAGCACCTGTATACGTCACACACAGTTTAGGTGGAGCACCTGTATATGTCACACGCAGTTTAGGTGGAGCACCTGTATATGTCACACGCAGTTTAGGTGGAGCACCTGTATGTCACACACAGTTTAGGTGGAGCACCTGTATATGTCACACGCAGTTTAGGTGTAGCGGGTGGATGGATGGCGGGTAATTTCTCTCTTGGTGGATTGTGGTCTCCGTGGCTACCCACTGCAGAATGGCACCCTTAGTCCTGTGGGTGGGACTTCAGCGTTGCCATGACTGCCGTCAGGCCCCAGTTGGACTGGAGATGTCAGTAGAGCTGAGTGAACGTGTCCATCTGTGCTGAGCGTAGAGATGTAGGTCTTACCAAACCTCCTACAACGTGTCCATCTGTGCTGAGCGTAGAGATGTAGGTCTTACCAAACCTCCTACAACGTGTCCATCTGTGCTGAGCGTAGAGATGTAGGTCTTACCAAACCTCCTACAACGTGTCCATCTGTGCTGAGCGTAAAGATGTAGGTCTTACCAAACCTCCTACAACGTGTCCATCTGTGCTGAGCGTAGAGACGTAGGTCTTACCAAACCTCCTACAACGTGTCCATCTGTGCTGAGCGTAGAGACGTAGGTCTTACCAAACCTCCTACAACGTGTCCATCTGTGCTGAGCGTAGAGACGTAGGTCTTACCAAACCTCCTACAACGTGTCCATCTGTGCTGAGCGTAGAGACGTAGATCTTACCAAACCTCCTACAACGTGTCCATCTGTGCTGAGCGTAGAGATGTAGGTCTTACCAAACCTCCTACAACGTGTCCATCTGTGCTGAGCGTAGAGATGTAGGTCTTACCAAACCTCCTACAACGTGTCCATCTGTGCTGAGCGTAGAGATGTAGGTCTTACCAAACCTCCTACAACGTGTCCATCTGTGCTGAGCGTAAAGACGTAGGTCTTACCAAACCTCCTACAACGTGTCCATCTGTGCTGAGCGTAGAGACGTAGGTCTTACCAAACCTCCTACAACGTGTCCATCTGTGCTGAGCGTAGAGACGTAGGTCTTACCAAACCTCCTACAACGTGTCCATCTGTGCTGAGCGTAGAGACGTAGGTCTTACCAAACCTCCTACAACGTGTCCATCTGTGCTGAGCGTAGAGACGTAGGTCTTACCAAACCTCCTACAACGTGTCCATCTGTGCTGAGCGTAGAGACGTAGGTCTTACCAAACCTCCTACAACGTGTCCATCTGTGCTGAGCGTAGAGACGTAGGTCTTACCAAACCTCCTACAACGTGTCCATCTGTGCTGAGCGTAGAGACGTAGGTCTTACCAAACCTCCTACAACGTGTCCATCTGTGCTGAGCGTAGAGACGTAGGTCTTACCAAACCTCCTACAACGTGTCCATCTGTGCTGAGCGTAGAGATGTAGGTCTTACCAAACCTCCTACAACGTGTCCATCTGTGCTGAACGTAGAGATGTAGGTCTTATCAAACCTCCTACAACGTGGCCCCTCATGTTTAGAGCTGCCTGCTGCACCAATGAAAACGTGGCCCTTCCTGTGGCTGGTAAAAGCCTCTGGGTGACTCAGCGCTTTGGGAAGACCACGTACAATAAACCACATACTGTGTCCCAAATGCTGTTGTAACGAGACATTTGGGGGCTGAAAGAACAGACGTGCTGTGGGCGCAAGATTGATGTGACATCTGGGTGGTTGAGCGGGTCTATCACAGCAGTGTGGTCAGTGTTTCATTCTGCTTTGTCATGACACACACCATCATTTGTCCTGCCCTGTGTGTGTGTGTGTGTGTGTGTGTGTGTGTGTGTGTGTGTGTGTGTGTGTGTGTGTGTGTGTGAGCGTACGCGCATGTGAGCGTGTGTGTGTGAAGTCCATTTCTATGGCAGTGTTGCCTCCACAAAACTATGACGTGATCTCCCAGGGGCCGGGGTGGCTGGGGCAGAGAGTTCCACCAACCACTGCTGTTGACTTCCATTAGCCCTGAACCATAACACCTGATACACACACACACACACACACACACACACACACACACACACCCTTTAGTCACTGCTGAACACTGCATTGTGGAGAAGGTATAAAGAAGATGAATGTGAGAATAACAGAAGTGCGGCCACACCATCACACACTTCCACACACACCATCACACACTTCCACACACACCATCACACACACTTCCACACACACCATCACACACACTTCCACACACACCATCACACACACTTCCACACACACCATCACACACTTCCACACACACCATCACACACACTTCCACACACACCATCACACACTTCCACACGCACCATCACACACACTTCCACACACACCATCACACACTTCCACACGCACCATCACACACACTTCCACACACACCATCACACACTTCCACACACCATCACACACACTTCCACACGCACCATCACACACACTTCCACACACACCATCACACACTTCCACACGCACCATCACACACACTTCCACACGCACCATCACACACTTCCACACACCATCACACACACTTCCACACGCACCATCACACACACTTCCACACGCACCATCACACACACCATCACACACACTTCCACACGCACCATCACACACACTTCCACACGCACCATCACACACACTTCCACACGCACCATCACACACACTTCCACACACACCATCACACACACTTCCACACACACCATCACACACACTTCCACACACACCATCACACACACTTACACACACACCATCACACACACTTACACACACACCATCACACACTTCCACACACACCATCACACACACTTACACACACACCATCACACACTTCCACACACACCATCACACACACTTCCACACACACCATCACACACACTTCCACACACACCATCACACACTTACACACACACCATCACACACACTTCCACACACACCATCACACACACTTCCACACACACCATCACACACACTTCCACACACACCATCACACACACTTCCACACACACCATCACACACACTTACACACACACCATCACACACTTACACACACACCATCACACACACTTACACACACACCATCACACACACTTCCACACACACCATCACACACTTCCACACACACCATCACACACACTTCCACACACACCATCACACACTTACACACACACCATCACACACTTCCACACACACCATCACACACACTTCCACACACACCATCACACACACTTCCACACACACCATCACACACACCATCACACACACTTCCACACGCACCATCACACACACTTCCACACGCACCATCACACACACTTCCACACGCACCATCACACACACTTCCACACGCACCATCACACACACTTCCACACGCACCATCACACACACTTCCACACACACCATCACACACACTTACACACACACCATCACACACACACCATCACACACTTCCACACACACCATCACACACACTTACACACACACCATCACACACTTCCACACACACCATCACACACACTTCCACACACACCATCACACACACTTCCACACACACCATCACACACTTCCACACACACCATCACACACACTTACACACACACCATCACACACACTTCCACACACACCATCACACACTTCCACACACACCATCACACACACTTCCACACACACCATCACACACACTTCCACACACACCATCACACACACTTCCACACACACCATCACACACACTTACACACACACCATCACACACACTTACACACACACCATCACACACACTTACACACACACCATCACACACTTCCACACACACCATCACACACACTTCCACACACACCATCACACACACTTCCACACACACCATCACACACTTCCACACACACCATCACACACACTTACACACACACCATCACACACACTTCCACACACACCATCACACACTTCCACACACACCATCACACACACTTCCACACACACCATCACACACTTACACACACACCATCACACACTTCCACACACACCATCACACACACTTCCACACACACCATCACACACACTTCCACACACACCATCACACACACTTCCACACACACCATCACACACTTCCACACACACCATCACACACTTACACACACACCATCACACACACTTACACACACACCATCACACACACTTACACACACACCATCACACACTTACACACACACCATCACACACACTTCCACACACACCATCACACACACTTCCACACACACCATCACACACACTTCCACACACACCATCACACACTTCCACACACACCATCACACACTTCCACACACACCATCACACACTTACACACACACCATCACACACACTTACACACACACCATCACACACTTACACACACACCATCACACACACTTCCACACACACCATCACACACTTCCACACACACCATCACACACACTTCCACACACACCATCACACACACTTCCACACACACCATCACACACACTTCCACACACACTTCCACACACACCATCACACACACTTCCACACACACCATCACACACTTCCACACACACCATTACACACTTCAACACACACCATCACACACTTACACACACACCATCACACACTTCCACACACACCATCACACACTTCCACACACACCATCACACACTTACACACACACCATCACACACACTTCCACACACACCATCACACACTTACACACACACCATCACACACACTTCCACACACACCATCACACACACTTCCACACACACCATCACACACTTCCACACACACCATCACACACTTACACACACACCATCACACACACTTACACACACACCATCACACACTTACACACACACCATCACACACACTTCCACACACACCATCACACACTTACACACACACCATCACACACACTTCCACACACACCATCACACACACTTCCACACACACCATCACACACTTCCACACACACCATCACACACACTTCCACACACACCATCACACACTTCCACACACACCATCACACACACTTCCACACACACCATCACACACTTCCACACACACCATCACACACTTACACACACACCATCACACACACTTACACACACACCATCACACACTTACACACACACCATCACACACACTTCCACACACACCATCACACACTTCCACACACACCATCACTCACACTTCCACACACACCATCACACACACCATCACACACTTCCACACACACCATCACACACACTTCCACACACACCATCACACACACTTCCACACACACCATCACACACTTTCACACACACTTCCACACACACCATCACACACACTTCCACACACACCATCACACACTTCCACACACACCATCACACACTTCCACACACACCATCACACACACTTACACACACACCATCACACACTTACACACACACCATCACACACACTTCCACACACACCATCACACACACACCATCACACACCATCACACATTTCCACACACACCATCACACACACTTCCACACACACCATCACACACACTTCCACACACACCATCACACACTTTCACACACACTTCCACACACACCATCACACACACTTCCACACACACCATCACACACTTCCACACACACCATCACACACTTCCACACACACCATCACACACTTACACACACACCATCACACACTTACACACACACCATCACACACTTCCACACACACCATCACACACTTACACACACACCATCACACACACTTCCACACACACCATCACACACTTACACACACACCATCACACACACTTCCACACACACCATCACACACACTTCCACACACACCATCACACACTTCCACACACACCATCACACACTTACACACACACCATCACACACACTTACACACACACCATCACACACTTACACACACACCATCACACACACTTACACACACACCATCACACACACTTCCACACACACCATCTCACACACTTCCACACACACCATCACACACTTACACACACACCATCACACACACTTCCACACACACCATCACACACTTCCACACACACCATCACACACACTTCCACACACACCATCACACACTTCCACACACACCATCACACACACTTACACACACACCATCACACACACTTACACACACACCATCACACACTTACACACACACTTCCACACACACCATCACACACTTCCACACACACCATCACACACACTTCCACACACACCATCACACACACCATCACACACTTCCACACACACCATCACACACACTTCCACACACACCATCACACACACTTCCACACACACCATCACACACTTTCACACACACTTCCACACACACCATCACACACACTTCCACACACACCATCACACACTTCCACACACACCATCACACACTTCCACACACACCATCACACACACTTACACACACACCATCACACACACTTACACACACACCATCACACACTTACACACACACCATCACACACTTACACACACACCATCACACACTTCCACACACACCATCACACACTTACACACACACCATCACACACACTTCCACACACACCATCACACACTTCCACACACACCATCACACACACTTCCACACACACCATCACACACTTCCACACACACCATCACACACACTTACACACACACCATCACACACACTTCCACACACACCATCACACACACTCAGTCATACAGTCATACAGTCATACAGACGTACAGTCATCAGGCATACAGTCATAAGTCATACAGTCATCAGGCGTACAGTCATACAGTCATCAGTCATGCAGTCGTACAGTCATAGTCATACAATCATCAGTCATACAGTCATATAGTCATCAGTCATACAGTCATCAGTCGTACAGTCATACAGTCATACAGTCATACAGTCATAAGTCATACAGTCATACAATCATACAGTCACGCAGTCACGCAGTCACGCAGTCACGCAGTCACGCAGTCACGCAGTCACGCAGTCATGCAGTCATACAGTCATACAGTCATACAGTCATAGAGTCATAGAGTCATAGAGTCATAGAGTCATAGAGTCATACAGTCATAGAGTCATAGAGTCATACAGTCATACAGTCATATAGTCATATAGTCATACAGTCATACAGTCATATAGTCATATAGTCATACTGTCATATAGTCATACTGTCATACGTCATCAGTCATATAGTCATAACGCTTTTGTTTGTTCCACTTAGTGCAACAGCACGTTTGTGGGTTTGCTGTCCACATCTGTTCTGTATGACTGGAGACTCTTGAGTGCACTGAATACAGAATAGCTGAATGACTAAAGTGCCCAGGGTGCAGCACGGGGGAAGTCTAGGCAAACGTCTGGGGGAGTGACGTGCTATTATGTTGCATCCTGTTTTGGTAACCCTATCTGACTGGCCACGCCTCTCTCTGCAGGACTAACAAAAACCATCACATGCAGAAGTAAGATCAGGATGGTTTTCGATTTTTGAGTCGATATCGTTGTCCTGTTTGCCGACATGTGACACGAAGGTGATGTTCAGTAGGCTGTGTTTCTACACCTAAAAGGTGTAATGCAGCACATCACTTGTAGCAATCAGGAGTATTAGTGATGGAGACGGAGCTTCTAGAATGATGTAAGAGAGCTGGCAACATGCGGAGTGTGTGGTGCTCCTGGGAGCTCGCGTAAGGACCGCGGGACGCCTCTGTGTCTCGGGAGAGATATGAGCTCAGGTCAAAGCTGGTTCAGCGCCCGGAGAGATTTAGAGTGCACTTCTGACCCAAGAGATCTCCACTCCCCACTATAACTCCTCTCACAAACTAATGGCTTTGTGACTCACTGGGTCTTTATTGATTTGTAAACTGCATGTGACAACGCTAGCAAATGAGGGAGGGGGGGGGTGAAACAACATACAGCGTTTCATTAATGGAGAGAAGCCTTGAAATCTATTGGCTCTCTTACACACACACACACACACACACACACACACACACACACACACACACTACACAGACCTGTCTAACAGTTCAATCTTCTAGTGTACGAATGTGAATAAAAGAGAGGAAAGGATTTTTTAGTTGAAATAATGCTGAAGATTGATGTAATCTTCTGCAGTGTTTATTTGAAAGGAGCGATAGAGAGGGGAAGACATTCATCACTCCCTCTCTCTCTTTCAGTCTCTCTTTTCTACAGTAGAGAGAGAGAGAAAGAGAGAGATAGAGAGTGCTTAGATGAACAGGCACACACACACAGATGCACGCACGCACACAGAGATGCACGAACACACACACACACACACACACACACACACACACAGATGCACACACATATTCTCACAGTCCTCCGGTCTCAGCCACTGGGTGTTCTGCTCAGTCTGCCTGCTGGCTGCTGTTGGTGAGGATCCTCCAGCAGATCACTGCTCCACTGGGGGGAAGTGAAGCAGCGTGTCTGGCTCTGCTCCGCCCACCCAGACTCTTCTGCTCAGACGAGTGATGCACACGCATCCCTGCTGCTCCTTCACCTCTGAAGAGACGACACCTTCAGCTCCTCCAGAACCACCATCAGCTCCTCCAGAACCATCATCAGTTCCTCCAGAACCACCATCAGCTCCTCCAGAACCACCATCAGTGATCCAGAACCACCATCAGTGATCCAGAACCACCGTCAGCTCCTCCAGAACCACCATCAGTGATCCAGAACCACCGTCAGCTCCTCCAGAACCACCGTCAGCTCCTCCGGAACCACCATCAGTGATCCAGAACCACCATCAGCTATTCCAGAATCACCATCAGCTCCTCCAGAACCACCACCAGCTCCTCCAGAACCACCATCAGCTCCTCCAGAACCACCATCAGTGATCCAGAACCACCGTCAGCTCCTCCATAACCACCGTCAGCTCCTCCAGAACCATCATCAGCTCCTCCAGAACCACCTTCAGCTCCTCCGGAACCACCATCAGCTCCTCCAGAACCACCATCAGTGATCCAGAACCACCATCAGCTTTTCCAGAACCACCACCAGCTCCTCCAGAACCACCATCAGCTCCTCCAGAACCACCATCAGTGATCCAGAACCACCGTCAGCTCCTCCAGAACCACCATCAGTGATCCAGAATCACCATCAGCTCCTCCAGAACCACCATCAGCTACTCCAGAATCACCATCAGCTCCTCCAGAACCACCATCAGTGATCCAGAACAGACTCAACTGCTCCAGAGTTCAGCGTGTCTGCATTTTGGGGACATATGAATGTGTGTCCAGTGATGGTCTTCCCGCGGGTGTATCCAGGCGCTGGAGATGGTTGGATGTCAGAGGGGCTGAGCTGCTGGGCTGGGAGAGATCTGTGCTCCACTCTGTTCTCTTCAGACTTTTGGGATGTTATAGGTAAAGACTCACTCTATTCACTCCATTCACTTTGTTCACGCCATTCACTCCATTCACTTTGTTCACTCCATTCACTCAATTCGCTCTATTCACTCCATTCACTCCATTCACTCTATTTACTCCATTCGCTTTGTTCACTTTATTCACTCCATTTTCTCAATTCACTTTGTTCACTCCATTCACTCTATTCACTCCATTCACTATTCACTCCATTCACTCCTCATTCACTCCACTCTATTCACTATTTACTCTATTCGCTCCATTCACTATTTACTCCATTCACTATTCACTTCATGTTCTTTCCACGTTTGTGTGTACTTCTGAAGACCCGGAGCTGTTTCTCCTACTGATTACACTAATTTACTTGCTCACTCACCCTCTCTCCCTCCCTCCCTCCTTCCTCCCCCATCTTTCTTTCTCTCTCTCCCTCTCTCTCTCTCCCACCAGCAGTAAGATCAACAGTCACTGAGAGGCACCATCAGCCCTGTCTGCTGTACAGATCACATCTGCACATGGAGATAACCCACTGCTTTATTTAAGGTAATGTGATTTGGGCAGATCGCCGGTGGGGAAGGTGCATTAAACTGGTGCGTTGATCTGAGACGTTCAGCAGCTGTGATGTGTTCCGTACACGCTGCTCTGAGCTGCCCCCGCGGGTGTGTGGTAAGTACCCTGTAATTAGATTGGACCCAGTGACGGAAAAGTAACCAAGATGATGAAAATTGTCACAATAAGAAAGAATGTTTGGTTTTGGTGAAAACAGGTAGAAGCATGAGAGAAGCGGTCCGGACATTCTGATGAGTGTTTAAACGAGTGCATGCGCTGGTTCTGTCAGGAACATTTGGTTTGATCTGTCTTTATCTGGCATCGTTTGGTTTGATCTGTCTTTATCTGGCACCGTTTGGTTTGATCAGTCTTTATCTGGCACCGTTTGGTTTGATCAGTCTTTATCTGGCATCGTTTGGTTTGATCAGTCTTTATCTGTCATTGTTTGGTTTTGGACTGTATAAATCTGAAAAAGTGATTAATAATTCAGGTAGAACATTGATTGTATTAGTTATATCACCTGATACACAGAGTAGGAATCATTTCAAACACTTGTTGGAAGTGCATTGTGCTTTGCATCTGATGCAGGACATTACAAATCTACAGAAAATCTACATATAGAATACATACAGAATCTACATATGAGTATCTATGCATCTGGGTATCTATGTATTTATGTATCTATGTATTTATGTATCTATGCATTTGGGTATCTGTGTATTTATGTATCTATGTATTTATGTATCTATGTATTTTTGCATCTGTGTAAATTGATATTTGGGATACATATACAGGAACTCAACTGTGTCAGCAGTAAACTGCCAGACTGGTTACCAGTTTGTTATAGTGTCTGGGAGATTTCTGAAGCAGAGGAGAAACAAAGCCAATCTAGTTTTTCTAAAAACATAGTTTGTTTCCTCATTAGCCTTTTCAATTTATTTAGAATATTGTTCCTTCCTGATAAAGAAAACAAGCAGAAATCAAATAAACTAATATTAGTTTTTTCAGTTGATTTTATATCTCTGCGGGTGTTTTGCAGAGATTTCATAAAACTGCATATTAAGTTTATAATTTTTGAAGAGATCAGCAATACATCATCCATATTTATTTCCAAAACAAAAAGCTAGTAAGTTTTATATTTTATATTTTTATTTCTAGCACGCGTGTGTTGGTGCGTGACTCGTTTTTCTTATTTGTGTATGGGATTGTTTACCATGTGTGTTCTTTTAAATTTGTAATTGTTATTTTACTATTATATTTTTTTCTGCAATGCTGTCTGCATTGATGTAGAGATTGATGTGTTTGTGTGTGTGCGTGTGTGTGTGCATGTTTGCGTGTGTGTGTGCATGTTTGCGTGTGTGTGTGCATGTTTGTGTGTGTGTGCGTGTTTGTGTGTGTGTTTGCGTGTGTGTGTTTGCGTGTGTGTGTTTGTTTGTGTGTGTGTGTGTGTGTGTGTGTGTGTGTGTGTGTGTGTGTGTGTGTGTGTGTGTGTGTGTGTGTGTGTTTTTCTCACAGTTTTTCAGCCCATCAGGACAGTGATGTGTAGTGCTACAGGGCTGCCGTGCTGGTGTGGAGACTGTAGTCTCTCTCTGGTGTTTCTCCTGCTCCTGCTGTGCTGTCCTGCCGTTCACCCCCACGCCAGGTCCTCTCACCCTCACCAGCCCCACAGACACGCCCCCAAGCAGCAGGACATCACCCTGGCTGTAATCCTTCCCCAGCACAACACCTCCTACCCCTGGGCCTGGCCACGTGTGGGGCCCGCTTTGGCCCACGCCATAGCGCTGGTCAACGCCGACCCCCACCTCCTCCCTGGCTACACCCTGCGTCACGTCTTTGAGAACAGTGAGAACGCCGACGGCATCTGCTCTGAATCCAGTGCCCCGCTCATGGCCGTAGACCTGAAGTTTGCCCACGAGCCGTGGGCCTTCATCGGCCCGGGCTGTGACTACACAGCCTCCCCCGTGGGGCTCTTCACCACCCACTGGGGCCTTCCCATGATCACGGCGGGCGCCCCCGCCGTCGGCTTCCTCCGCGCCGATGTCTACACCTCCATCACCAACACGGGCCCCACGCATAAGAAGATGGGTGAGTTCACCCTGGAGGTCTGTAAAAAGTTTGGTTGGAGACACCACGTCCTGTTGATGTTCAGTGACAGCAAAATGGGCGAGCGTATGTGTTACTTCGCCATCGAGGGCCTGTACACGGAGCTGCACGAGGCCAACATCACAACAGCGGACTTTGT
This sequence comes from Brachyhypopomus gauderio, assembly GCF_052324685.1. Taxonomy (NCBI): domain Eukaryota; kingdom Metazoa; phylum Chordata; class Actinopteri; order Gymnotiformes; family Hypopomidae; genus Brachyhypopomus; species Brachyhypopomus gauderio. Next base: position 1,031,847 of record NW_027506897.1, read on the forward strand.
GTTCGAGGAGGACAGCGGCCCGGTCAACTACACCGAGCACCTGCACAAGATACGAGAGGAGGGGAGAGGTGAGTGGCACCAGCACCAGCAGACACCTGGATCTCTTAGCCCAGAACCTCACAGAGCTCCACCCATTTCTCAGATCCAGATCACTTAATCCAGGTCTTATTGTACCACATTTCCGCTTCATCTTGGTCATATCCTTCCAGATGAAGCAGATTGTGCTTCAGCTGTTATGTAATGTGCACGTCTACATTGCCTACTGCTAATGTCTCAGTTCTCAGTTCCTCATCTTCATACACAACATGCGTCCTTTCTCATGACAAGTGTTTGAATCAAAGGCATCTGTATTGTTACCTGGTCTTCTCTGTTAGATTTGCCATTCCTATTTCTTACTGAAGTCAAATAATACCTCCTTCCTGTTCTGTTTTCTGGTACCAGGCTGAGTATTGTGTGATGGAGTTCTTAAAAACAGGAATTAATTTTAATTTAATTCCCCTGTATATATAAAACTTCCATTCATATTATTCAAACATTCAGCAACTCGGTAGAATTGTAATTCAGTAATAATGCAGCTGTAAAAATGGAGCTTGTGTAACTAGAAGAAAGCTTTTTGTTACACTCTTCTCTGCTGATCTCAGAGAGGTAATAGTATCATTTGCTATGGCGATAAATCCATACGTTGTCATTCTTGATTTCAATTGCATAGACTGTCATGTCCACCGCTTTTGCTGCTGGTTTTATAGCCCACTGAGGTGATGATCGTAGGGATTAGTTTGCAGTGTGTCCTTAACTTTTCTCCAAGGTCCCAAAGGAATATATAAAAATGCCCATAAAACAACATTTATTAACGGAGGTCAGAAGTGTCGCCGTATAAGGAGGTTCAGCTGATCGTATCAGATCCCTCGGTATTTCCTGTGAAAATAGACTTTACTACAAACCCCTTGCAGTCTCCTAATCACGTACTTGCAGTCTCCTAATCAGCACACGTAGCTCCCCTTGAGGGGCGTACCCCATGAGGGTCGTACCCCGTGAGGGGCGTATCCCATGAGGGGCGTATCCCATGAGGGGCATACCCCGTGAGGGGCGTACCCCGTGAGGGGCGTATCCCGTGAGGGGCTACCTCGTGAGGGCGTACCCCGTGAGGGGCGTACCCCGTGAGGGGCGTATCCCGTGAGGGGCGTATCCCGTGAGGGGCGTATCCCGTGAGGGGCGTATCCCGTGAGGGGCGTATCCCGTGAGGGGCGTACCCCGCAGCTGTCCTGCCAGCCTCAGCCCGCGTGCTGCAGAGCTCCTTTCATCAGGACGGCTAATGGCCAGAATCAGCGGGATCCTCATCAATACCTCCCATTAGACACGCAGACTCACACTTAAAACGTTTCAGTTCAGGAGGACCCGCTGCTCTGCCCAGACTGGAGCTCCTCATCTTTCAGATCACATCAGTCATTATCGACTGGGTGGTGCTACAACGCTGCCAGATACAGTGAAGTCCTCACTGCTCTAGATCAGAACTCACTGGGCTTACTGGGCTAGCTGTAGTAGTGTTTGGGTAAAGGGTTCAGTAGTAGTGTTTGTGTAAAAGTTTCAGTAATAGTGTTTGCGTAAAGGGTAGTAATGTTTGTGTAAAGCAGACCTGGGCAAACCACGGCCCGTGGGCCACATCCGGCCCGTTGTGCGTCCCTGTCCGGCCCGCGAGAGGCCAATCATAAATGAAACAAATATCTATGTCATGCGTGCAATACAACTGTGACGCTTTTATTTTGAAAGCGCTACGTGTGAGCTGTGCGAGAAACACTGTAGGTGATCAGCGACAAGTTTCGGGAGTGAACGTTGCACCTCGCGCGAACCTCCGCAAACGGCGGAAAATTTACGTGACGAATTTTAATTGTGCATTGTGTTCCAGGTTTGAAAAGTGCTGGAATTTAGGCTAAAGTACTTGAAAATGCTTGAAATTGTAACTGTATTTCGATTCACAACAAATAGCTGACTGAACAGGGGGGTATTCCAGAAACCGGGTAAGTAAACTCAGAGTTAACGAAAACTCAGGGTTTTCCGTTCCAGAAACCGAGCTTAGAGAGAACCTGAGTCAGCTGGGAAATATTGAAATGGACCTTGAAAGTGCCGTAGAAGTGCTTTAAAGCTAGGTTTAAGCCAGGTTTATACTTGACGCGGCGTGAGGGTCCGCGCGGCGAAAATTATGTAATCGCGGTGGCGGAGGGCCTCACGCGCTGTTGATTCGCAAGGTCGTGCACCTCTCGAATTTTGTAACTTCGCACGCGCGCCGCGCTTCAGCGCAATGAACAAAGTCATGTTTGCAGGGTTCATACACCTTTACAAGGTGGAATTAACGTCACTTTCAATGTCCATTTCAATATTTCCCAGCACGTTAAACTTAATTAAGTTAAATATTTATACATATATTCGAAATGATCCGAAATAATTTGCTTTTTTATCACATTATTTAATTGTTGTTTATTTTCAAAACGCCCAATCTTAACGTCTTCATGTTCTCTCATGTTTCGTCCTGGAATTACAAGAAGCTCGTATTTGTTAACGTAATACAAAAAAACTGTTCATTCAGATGGCTATTTGTTGTGAAATGAAGTAGTTACAATTTCAAACATTTTCAAGTATTTAGCCTAAATTCCAGCACTTTTCAAATCTGAAACAAAAAGCAACATTAAAATTGGTCAGGTAAATGTTCCTTCACCTGTTTTTGAGCGGTGTTTCTTTATACCAACACACATCGTTTCGGAGAACACTCGCGGAAGTTTGCGTGAGGTGGGCGGAGCCACTGTGATGACGTCATTATTGTTTGTGTGGCCCTCTGACACAATTCAGGTTTCTCATGTGGCCCCTTGTAAAAATTAATTGCCCACCCCTGGTGTAAAGGGTTCACTAATAGTGTTTGTGTAAAGGGTTCAGTAGTAATGTTTGGATAAAGGGTTCAGTATTAATGTTTGGATAAAGGGTTCAGTAGTAGTGTTTGGGTAAAGGGTTCAGTAATAGTGTTTGTGTAAAGGGTTCAGTAATAGTGTTTGGGTAATGGGTTCATTAGTAATGTTTGGGTAAAGGGTAGTAATGTTTGTGTAAAGGGTTCAGTAGTGGTGTTTGGATAAATGGTTCAGTAGTAATGTTTGGGTAAAGGGTTCAGTAGTGGTGTTTGGGTAAAGGGTTCAGTAGTAGTGTTTGTGTAAAGGGTTCAGTAGTAATGTTTGGGTAAAGGGTTCAGTAGTGGTGTTTGGGTAAAGGGTTCAGTAGTGGTATTTGGATAAATGGTTCAGTAGTAATGTTTGGGTAAAGGGTTCAGTAGTGGTGTTTGGGTAAAGCGTTCAGAAGTAAGGTTTGGATAAAGGGTTCAGTAGTAATGTTTGGGTAAAGGGTTCAGTAATAGTGTTTAGGTTCATTTCAGTGCAGGTATACATTTTCACAAGCTTTTCTTAACACCAGCTTGTTCATAATAAATCTGCTCAACGGGCATATATAAGGTTGAGCAGGTTACATCACATGTTCACCCAAATCTGAGGATCATTGGCTAGAGAAATAAAATCTACTTTCTAAACCTTTGTAAAATTCTATCTGATTATAATATTATTTAAAAAGTAAATATAAATAATAAATGCAGTGTCGTAATTATTTGAGAAACACCATGAGTAAGATTGATGAAACCCCAAATTATATATACATAAACACAATAGATAATCACGTAAAACTTGTGTGAACCTACTTATTAAGCAGACTTGAGTATATAAATCCAATACTTTCTCTCTGCAAAGAGAATGAGATAATGACTCCACTGATATAACAATGATTTTGGTAATGTCAGTATAAGGCTAATGGAATGAAAGAATACTTCCTTGTTGTTAGGTTTATTAAAAGGAGCTCCAGGCTCTTCCCATCATGCCACCACTGACGCCTCTCAGCATGTTGGCCACCTCCACCTGCACCATCACCATGGTGTGGAGGCCAAGGGTGAACCCATGCTGAACTAAGCAGCCTGAGCTTTGAGCAGAGCGTTCCTCTGCACCGGGCACCCAGCTGGCTGTAGTTAAACAATAACCAGGGAAGACTGCATGCAGAAAGCAGAAGAAAATGCCTTCACATGCCTTCACGTCCCATGATCTGACATGCTGGAAGGTGGAGGAGCTTCCTGAGTGTTTGTGCATGAGTACCCAAGGATGCTACACACAAACGCACACACAGGAACGCTGATGTGAGCAAACTGCTGACAGGAATCTGCAGACTAACCTGCTTTACAGCTGCAGTGATTAACTTGCTGCCCGCTAAACGTCTGTGGTTCCCACAGATTTTTCTACATGTTGAAATGCCGTGTAAACGGTCAAACTGGAAGTTTGAGTGTGACAGCTACATGATGGATGACACGACGTGGCCCAGTGGGAAAAATGAGATTCTACGTCCGGTTCCTGCACACGACGCTGAGCAGAACTCCCTGGGGCTACAGAGAAGTTTCACAGCTGATCCAACTAAATAGACCATTACAGGGTTAAACTAAACCTCGCACAGAGTTTCAATACAGTTCAGATTTTGGACTCCGACCTTTCACTTGATTAATCCACCATTAATATGCTGAATGAAAGTGAGTCAGCACATTTATGTCCAAGAGTGGACCTTCAGAGTGGACTTTCTTCAGAGTGGACCTTATTCAGAGCGTGAGTTGACAAGAGTGCAGAGGACACACAGGCGCTGGTCGCCATACCGACAGAAAGGAAGTGCGGAAATGGGCGGTGCTGAAACTATAGAGATGGGACGGCTGTTCTTACACACAGGACCACAGTCAGATGTGACAGAAATCTTGACTGTTCCTCAGTCGTCTCATTTGTCTTGTCTTTTAGTGTATGTTCCTGTTTTCTGGTGCTCAAGAACCTTTTGACTGTATGTTCATTCTGTTTTTGATTACTCCAGTTATGACCCTGCATCCTCTGAACGTGGAAATAAACAAAGACGCCTCTCGGTTAATGAAAGATAAATATGAAGAGTTTGTGTGTTTAGGTGTTCTGGGCTCTCACATGGCCTGGTGATTCCTGCAGGTGTTTGGCAGGTTGTCCTGACCACATACATAAAAGTAGTAAAATAGTTGACAAACAAATGTATGAAAAATATTTTTATATTTCTACACAAATGTGTAGGCATGGTTTATTAATGTGGCTTCATTCAGAGGTAATGAAACTGTTCAATTTCCCACAGTAAAATAAGAAATTATTGTAGTTATTGTTACTGTGTTGACAGTGCTTGTACATTCAGGATCAGCTTCCTGTCTGGGACACACTGGCACACCAGTGAAGAAGATTTGCTACAGAGATAACTACATAGAATCTGATTTACATCAGCACAGTTGCAATTAGGGACTGGTGTGTGACATCCTGCTCTTTTAGTGCTTTCATAATGTGGCTGTATAATCTAAGCTTTAGACCCTCCCCCTGTGGGGGGTGTGGTGTTGGAGGAGGGACTCCAGAGGTGCTCTGCTCTGTTTTATTTGGTGGAGGGAAAGACAGATGAGACTTCAAGCTTGGAAGCGTATAGGTTATGACTATGGCTGTGTGCAGTTAGCAGAGAATTGTAGCAGGGTGCTGTTTGTATAGGTTTCTGATGGGTGTTTGTATAGGTGTATGTGTAATAGACTCAGTGGTGTTGAGTTTCTGATTGGAGTGTTTTTCTCATTTACCGTTTCTTGGGAGGATGCAATATTTGTCAAATTCAAATTTATTTATATAGCGCTTTTTTACAACACATGTTGTCACAAAGCAGCTTTACAATCGTATGGGTCCAGATCCCTAATGAGCAAGCCAAAGCCATTTACATTTACATTTACATTTACGGCATTTAGCAGACGCTCTTATCCAGAGCGACTTACAAAAGTGCTAAGTGTTTAGTCAGAATATGCATCTCTATCTAGTATAAACAGGTTTAAGTCCAAACTACTCAAGCTCAAGCACTGCCATAAACAGTTGCCAGTGCTGATACCTAGAAAGAAGACAACAAAATATAAGATTAGACACAGAGCAATACCTAGCAAGACTGAAATACCTACAAGACTACATTAGCAAGTGTTCCCAGAGATAAAGTGCAGTTACGATTTATACCAATGCTTCAGTAGATTAGTGCTTATAAGTGCTTTACAAAGAGATGGGTCTTCAGTCTGCGTTTGAAAACCGCGAGAGAGTTCGCTGTTCGGATAGCCAGTGGAAGTTCGTTCCACCATCTGGGAGCCAGGACAGAGAAGCATCTTGTCGCGTGTCTTTCATGAATCTTGAGGGATGGCGGGTCAAGCCGAGCCGTACTTGAAGCGCGAAGGGCTCGAGGTGCGGATCGACTCTTGACCATTGCCATAAGGTATGAAGGAGCTGGTCCATTTTTGGCTTTGTAGGCAAGCATCAGAATTTTAAACTGTATGCGAGCAGCCACGAGAAGCCAGTGAAGGGAGCGCAGCAGTGGAGTGACATGAGTGAACTTGGGTAGATTGAAGACAAGCCTTGCTGCTGCATTCAGGATCAGTTACAAGGGCCTGATGGCCTGCAGAGGAAGACCAGCCAGGAGAGAGTTGCAGTAGTCGAGCCTTGAAATGACAAGAGACTGGACAAGCACCTGGGAGGCCTCCTGAGAGAGGAAGGTGACAGTGGCAAGGAAAAACTCCCTATGATGGTGGGGATTATGAAGAAACCTCAGGAGAACCAATACTCAAAAAGGAACCCATCCTCCATTGGGCGGCCCGTTAGCATTATTTGCACCGTTAGTCCGTATTTGTGGACAAAAGGTGGTTCTACAGTTATAGATATGGATCTAGTTCCCCGGCCAAGTAGTCACAGTCCCTTCGGTGTACAAGGTGAGCCTCAAGTAGGAGCTAGCATCAGCACGTCCTCTTGTGGGCATGACACATCCAACCCCGGCATCAGTACATCCACCGACAAGACAGACCATCTCCCAGGTGCTTGCATGCAATCGTCTTGGGTAGAAGCATGCAAAAAGATATACAATACAGGTTGAGTGTGTGGACATCAATTTAAACAGCTATTGATTTAAACGTGCATAGCTCACGTGCCAGTGATTAGCATGTGGCCCCAGCAGGCTAATCTATAGCAGCATAACTAAAGGGAGGGGTTCAGAGGTGACCACAGTCATGAGGGCTCACTGAGACATTGCTTTCCAGTCAAGTCATAGTCACAAATAGAGTGATGCCATGACACAGCTGGAGGACAGAATCAACATCTCAGATCACCAGAAATCTCAACGTCCGGGGGCCCCCGAGCCCCAAACCTTACAAGGGGAATGTTAGCTGAAGGCTTGATTAAATAGGTTAGGGTGACCAAACGTCCGTATTTCCCGGGACATGTCCGTATTTCACGTCCTGTCCCGGGCGTCCCGGGATATTTTTTAAAACTGTGGAAATGTCCTGGTTTTTAAATTACGTTAATCGGGCCATTAATTCTACAGGCACTAGGACCCTGAGCACGGCGCTGTATGACACGGAATCCCTGAGCCTCATCAGTTGAGCCTCATCATACTCAACTGGCGGAGAACCAACAACTTACGTTCGCCACCCCCCCCCCCCCCCCCCACCCCCCCTTCCCCGTTCGACACCTTACACACAGTGTCCTGGTTTTCCCAAACAAAAATATGGTCACCCTAAAATAGGTGAGTCTTAAGTCTAGATTGGAACTGTGTCAGAATCTCGGATTGGAGCTGGAAGGCTATTCCATAATTGAGGGGCTTTAAAGGAGAAAGCTCTGCCTCCGGCTGTGGGTTCACTCAGATATTGTGGGGCAAGACCATTTAACGCCTTATAGGTCAACAGAAGAATTCAATATTTAATCGGAAGCCAGTGTAATGCCGCGAGAGTGGGACTAATATGATCAAATTTTCTAGCTTTAGTTAGGACTCTAGCTGCAGCATTTTGTACAAGTTGTAGTTTCTTTATGGACTGTTTAGAGCATCCGATTAGAAGACCATTACAGGAGTCCAATCTTGAAGATTTGCAATTCAGAATATCTCTCTCTCTCTCTCTCTCTCTCTCACACACACACACACACACACACACACTTCCCATTGTCTTATGTGTCATGTTGGCCTTTTACAGCAGAAGGCAAAGCAGGAGTCCACGGTAGTGAATGTAAGAGCTGGTGGCTCCCCTGAGCGCAGCTGTTACTGTCTTACTGATATTTAACTGGTCTGAGCCGCCGTTTCCTTCCTGAACGTTATTTCTGCTCAACGATGTTCGCTGCCTCTGGGCTTCTTCTCCATAATGGGGTGTCAGGGAGTGTGAGAAATCCAGACTGATAGGCTGTCTTTGCCTTCCAGGCATTCCTTCTTATCTCCACATGTCTGGTACATGTGAGCTTTCCTACAACTCCGCTGTGTGGCATCGAAAGCTCACTATGATGGACCCTCGTAATCATAGCAACATCTCAATATCTGCATTTACTGAAAGTAAATTGTCTTGAATCTTTAAGTCGTACTGTTTTATATGTCTTTTTCCCTTAACACCCAGCTGCATTTGTAATGAAGGTGAGTTGCACCAATCCCTGCTGGATAATTATGCTTGTACCTGGTGGACGTGGGGAGGGTTCCTTTCTCCTTGAAGAAGATGATGCCAAATGTTTTGGACCGAGTCTGTGTCTGTGCCATGGAGATTTTCTGGTTTTAATGTTAACTTCAAACTGCACTGAGACCACAAACTAATCTCTCTCTCTCAACCTCTCCTTTTCTCTTTTCTTTCTTGTTCTCTTTCCCACTCTCTCTCTCTCTCACACACACACTCTCACACTGCTTCACCCAGTTGTCCTGGGTCACTGTTCAGATTCACTCTGTTGGAGTTCTGCACACAGGTGCCTGCACATTGGGCTTTCAGAGCTGACGCTGAGCTCATACCTGTATGGCCTCATCTTCTCGAGGTTTAATCTGCTGATGGATTGTTTATTACGATGGAAGAACATATTTTTAGAAGGGAAACAGCTTGAACTGTAGTAGAAACTTTATATAGCTTGATGTATTCTCAGATTGTCACAGCTGAATTGTTTCTCGAGAGGAAAGTGCTGAGGGCACTAATGCCATGAACTCTTACTGGGATTATAACAGTGTGGGGACTAGACTGACCCGTTGGCCTCCAGTAACATGAGTGAACATGAAAGAAGATTGATTTTTATTAAAACAGAAAAATAGAAACAGGTCGTTGGTTTGACTGAGGCCTTGGGAAATGTTTGGTGGATGCACCTGCTTCTCAATACTGCCTTTATGTGTTTATTTTGCCATTATTCCTTAACTTTGTGTCTGTGATTTGGGACGCAGTCCTTTTTCACAACACAATGTGATGTGTCACAACATCCGCTTATCCATGAGCGGGAAATCGCAGAGAAGTCGAATGTAAACAAACGAGGTTGCCGTGACTACAGCTGCAGTACCGTACATGGTGTCTTTGGCTACAGGGAGTTTAAATCCTTGGACAAAACTGAAGGAACAACGTGTGAAGAATGTGGGAAATAAATTACACTGAAACACCACATCAAACTACATGAGCACCTAAAACACCCGGATAGGTTAGTTTAGTTTACGCTAGCTGCTTAGCAATATGACTAATATATAAAATACAGTTATTTTCAATCAATGTGTGTGTGTGTGTGTGTGTGTGTGTGTGTGTGTGTGTGTGTGTGTATGTGTGTGTGTGTGTATGTGTGTGTGTGTGTGTGTGTGTGTGTGTGTGTGTGTGTGTGTGTGTGTGTGTGTGTGTGTGTGTGTGTGTGTGTGTGTGTTGATTATCTGGTCAGGTCGTCTTCTCTCTATTATCCACTTCCTGCTCCTCAGCGTCACATATCTTGAGTGGGGCGACACCCCTGTGAGCTGAAGTGATGGTGAATGAGGCTGGTGTGTGTGTGTGTGTGTGTGTGTGTGTGTGTGTGTGTGTGTAGCTACATCCACACCTCCCACTGTCCTCTCAGCTCCACACTCATCTCATCTCTCCATCCTGTCCCGGCCCCATTAAGCTGTTAGCCGCTGTCACTCACACTCCTCTAATCTACCTTTCCCTTCTTCGCCCTCCCGTCTTCCATTTTAATGCAGTTGTTGTTTCAGCTGCTTGTTGGTCGCTGTACATTAGAGACTGTTGTTGCTTTTTGACTTTGTCCACTTACATGAAGCTCAGAGACATGCAGCCCAGGGTGAGGAACAGAGCCAAGAACATCACTGCGAAGGTCAGAGCAGTACAGCATCCAGACACACCAGCTTTCTCCTGTGTGTGTGTGTGTGTGTGTGTGTGTGTGTGTACTGCAGAGGTGTGTGTGTGTGAGAGAGGGAGAGAGACAGAGACATTTGCATCATCTTTGACATCTGGCACTTTGCAGACTACTGCTGAGATGTTAATAGATTCCTGGCATAATGCAGCCCTGCTACCCCGTGGTTCTCTACAAGGTCGGCCTCGTTTGCTGTGAGCTGCTGGGCCTCATCATATTGAACTTGCTTCTCTGACCATTACCAGTTTTCTTGTTTTGCTTTCAGACACACACACACATGCGCACAGACACACGAGGCCTCATTCCTGCCTCATACTGCTGGGTTGACACTCGACACTTGCTGTAATCTCATTGGTCTATTGATCACCCAGCTGGTGCTTGGAAACCTCAGCTAATGGAAGACGTGTAAGGTCTATATTTGGAGCAGTGACTCCAAAAGGGAAACGCTGGGGGCCAAGAACTCTGAGGTCTAGTGAACTGGGACGTCCATGACTTCTCATGCTACATGAGCCTTGGGGCCCGTTCTCTCCACAGGGCCCTTCTGTATTTACATTTGAATCACCAGTCCCTCTTCTTCATCATCTTCATCTCTCTCTCTCCTCTTCCGTTAGTGGTCTTCGTGTGCTGTCCTCCGGATATATTCCGGCAGTTCATGGTGCACTTCCGGAAGGTGGGCCTTCCTCAGAGTGACTTCGTCTTCATCTACATTGACGTGTTTGGACACACCGTGGCGTCTCAGCCAGCACAGCCCTGGGCACGTGGAGACGCAGACGATGCCTTCGCACGAGAAGCCTTCCAGGTGAGCTAGCGCACGGGAGAGACCCGGATGAACCGATAACCCGCAGGGTCCGGCAGACGCCGAGCTGATGGGGGGGGGGGTAGAAAGTGGGGAGGAGAGAGGTCACAGAGTGGGCAGGAGAGAGGTCAGAGGTCACAGAGGTGGTAGGGCGGCTGCAGTGGTGCGGAGCAGCAACCCCGGGGCAGCTGAGATTCAGACGTGACAGGGAGCGGAAAAAACGCCAGTGTGCATCTCATCAGTAAAATGTGTTCAGCTCCCAGCGGAATTTATTTTAGGGAGCCGCGAATGAAACAGGAAATAATGAGGCGGGAGAGAGCAGGACGAAGAACAGCACGACGTGAACGTGGGCAGAGCGGTGCGGCCCGCCGGGCCCGCTGTGATCAGAACCGAACCAACCATAAAACACACACAATTGGTGGGCAATCAACGCCGCAAAAACACAAGAGCCTTAGAGAAAGGAGCAGGCAGAAATACCCAGAAGCAGCAGTGTGCTGCGTCTCTGTGCATGAATCAGACATCAGAATCATGAATCTGGCTTTGGGCTTTGATGGAAGTTTAGCTGAACTCCAACTCCCACAGTGCCCCTCTTGTCTCTAAGGGTTTGTTTTTTTTTAGTATCTAGGTTAGTCTGAGATGGTCAGACACATTGTATTTTGCATGGTTACATTACACCAGCATCCAGACAGATGAGACTTCCTCTAACACACTACCCCTGTGTGCCTCTGACCCCAGTTACACCCAGAATTAACATGTGTGATTGGATCACAAGTGATCAGTGCTAAATACAAGTGCAAATGGGACTGTATGTCTCGGAGAACCAAGGGCAGTTTCTCCAACCACATTTGGAGATGGTCAGGGATGCATTTTCAGGGTGGGCAAAAATGGTTGAACCTGTTAAATATCTTTTTAGTACCAATGTACAGTATAAGAACAGCTCTCCCACCAGCAGAAGTGATGTAAGTGGTGAGGTAAGATTTAAACACCACTGTGAGCAGACGTGTGTCAGCTGAGTGCTTGAAATCAATCAACTGCTGGTGCCTTTGTCGCTAACAGTGCCTTCCCCCCCCAGAGGAACAGCACACACATTATTTTCCATTTCTAATAACCCTCACACACACTCCAGCATGCTTGGCTCTGCCCGCGTGTTCCTGGAAGCAAGATGGAGGGGTGTAAACGGAGGGAAGATGGAGGGGTGTAAACGGAGGGAAGAGGGAGGGGTGTAAACGTAATGTTTTGTGCATTTTTAACACGTCACTCCTGACCAAAGAGCGCTTTTTGTTTTAACAGTAAGAATGATGTAATTTCAGCTGTAAATGGCAAATGACGGCAGTGCCCTCTGCGTTGAGCACGTGGCAGCGTTGTTGAGTAACAGATGAGCAGTGATCCTCCGTCTCACTCTGCTCTCGTTTTGTTCTCAGAGTGTGAAGATTCTGACCTACAGAGAGCCACAGAATCCAGAGTACAGAGACTTCGTCAGGGATCTGAAAGGCCGTGCGAAGAAGATGTTCAACTTCACCGTGGAGGACTCCCTGGTGAGAGACGTCAGCTCCGCGTGTGCACGCGTCACGTTGAATGTTTGTTTTAGACTGTATGAACTTGTGCAGCCGTGTACTGAGAGCAGTTGGACCTCCAAGCCACGCCCCCTAGCTCCAGCAGCACAGGTGTGTGCAGGTGTGTGCGGCTATGAGACAGTAGCTCATCTCCTCTTGTCCCTTACGGCCAGTGTGATTGCTGTGTGTGTTTGAATTTTGACTGTTTGATAATGAAATTTGATTATGCTTTTGATATTTGAGGTGTAAATTCGTTAATTTTGACAGGGAGAGAGAGGTGGTGTAGAACTGGTGTAAACAGCTTCTGATCGTTTATAATCACAGTAGTGTATTAAAATCACAACATTCAGCCCATGGGTTCTGAATGTCCAAGTGTGCAGGTCAGTTTTCCTCACGTTTTCACCACTGATCTCTAACAGAGCTTTTTAGTACAGATCTGTGGTTTCCACACTTGATTGCTGCCATAGCAACAACTGGCATTGCAAGGAGATATGTCACTAAAGCTATTTTTATTCAAATGACTTGCACATATCAATTACACGTGTTGCATGAGATATGATGATGCAGGAGGAAGAGGAGCTGAAAACTGAGACTTGATGGTTATTTTAGTGGCTGTGCTAATAAACATGTAGAAGATGATGCCGGTGTGGCCATGGCCTAAAGGTTGTGAGGTGACTGTGTTGTTACCCTGGACTGGTGGTGGGGCAGGGGTAAAAGAACACGGCCTTTACACTGCTGAAATGAGCAAGGGACCAAACCCAAACCCCTCCCGTGTGTGTGTGTGTGTGTGTGTGTGTGTGTGTGTGTGTGTGTGTGTGTGTGTGTGTGTGTGTGTGTGTGTGTGTGTGTGTGGTTGTTGCATATCTGGGTGGTGTTCCAGAAATGTGTTTTGAACAGTCCTTAACCTCAACCATGCAGCCTGAGTTGACCCAGTCAGTTATCAGTGTCAGGACAGCTGCTTAACGTTTCAGTGACTGAAGAACGTCACATGAACTGAACTGAAGCATGTTCGAGGTTAAGGTAGAAAGCCATCACCAATTGATCACTGATAATGGGATTCAACATAGATGTGAGTAATAAAAACTATAGAGCTTCTTATTACACCGGAACTTGAAATAAACATTTACACATGCAGACTATTAATTTACTGTAGACAGTAACACAGCAACGTGGGCAAAGGAATATCAGTTTAAAAATAGACTAAATCAATAGATGAGGTCATAAATACAGCAGAAGTAAATAGATGAGGTCATAATACAGCAGAAGTAAATACATGAGGTCATAATACAGCAGAAGTAAATAAATTAGGTCATAATACAGCAGAAGTAAATAGATTAGGTCATAATACAGCAGAAGTAAATAAATGAGGTCATAATACAGCAGAAGTAAATAGATGAGGTCATAAATACAGCAGAAGTAAATAGATTAGGTCATAATACAGCAGAAGTAAATAAAAGAGGTCATAATACAGCAGAAGTAAATAAATGAGGTCATAATACAGCAGAAGTAAATAGATGAGGTCATAAATACAGCAGAAGTAAATAGATGAGGTCATAATACAGCAGAAGTAAATAAATTAGGTCATAATACAGCAGAAGTAAATAAATGAGGTCATAATACAGCAGACGTAAATAAATGAGGTCATAAATACAGCAGAAGTAAATAGATGAGGTCATAAATACAGCAGAAGTAAATAGATGAGGTCATAATACAGCAGAAGTAAATAAATGAGGTCATAATACAGCAGAAGTAAATAAATGAGGTCATAATACAGCAGAAGTAAATAGATGAGGTCATAATACAGCAGAAGTAAATAGATGAGGTCATAATACAGCAGAAGTAAATAAATGAGGTCATAATACAGCAGACGTAAATAAATGAGGTCATAAATACAGCAGACGTAAATAGATGAGGTCATAATACAGCAGAAGTAAATAAATGAGGTCATAATACAGCAGAAGTAAATAAATGAGGTCATAATACAGCAGAAGTAAATAGATGAGGTCATAAATACAGCAGAAGTAAATAAATGAGGTCATAAATACAGCAGAAGTAAATAAATGAGGTCATAATACAGCAGAAGTAAATAAATGCGGTCATAATACAGCAGAAGTAAATATATGAGGTCATAAATACAGCAGAAATAAATAGATAAATAGTTACAGGTAGAACTCTAAATTCTACAGGTTTTGCATATGATGATTTTTTGCATAAGGTTCTACATTATTAAGATCTACATGTGTGAATGTGAGCAGCATATATGAACAATGTTGTTATCGAAGGAGCCGCAGTGATGAATCCAAATAACACATAATGTCACCGTCAATTCACACCTTTTGCAAATTGGTAAAATTGGTAATGAGATTGTTAATTGCATGACATGAAACACATTTGAAAGCTTTTTTTCAGTAAGGAAGCCTATAATGCCTATTTCACACATGCAGGGGTGATAATGGTTTTGAACATTTACTAGTATGACATTGGTGTGTGTTAAGAACTTCATCATGTACTTCTACTTCTGGGTCATTGTGTGGTACGTCAGGGTGTCTAACACTACAACACCAGACTACAACACCACCAGACTACAACACCACACTACAATACCACACTACAATACCACACTACAATACCACACTACAATACCACACTACAACAACACACTACATCACCACCACACTACAATACCACCACACTACAATACCACCACACTACAACACCACACTACAACACCACACTACAACACCACACTACAACACCACACTACAACACCACACTACAACACCACACTACAACAACACACTACAACAACACACTACAACACCACACTACATCATACTATAACATCACACTACAACATCACACTACAATACCACACTACAATACCACACTACAACACCACACTACATCACCACACCACAACACCACACTACAACACCACACTACAACACCACACTACAACACACTACAACAACACACTACAACACCACACTACACCACACTACCACACTACACTACCACAATACACTACCACACTACAACATCACACTACAACATCACACTACAACAACACACTACAACACCACACTACAACACTACATCACACTACAACACCACTCTACATCACACTACAACACCACACTACATCATCCCACTACAACAACCGCAGGACAGCAGGTTAATACTACACTACACACATAAACACACAGCCTGAGAAACCTCTCACGGTTAGTCTCATCCTGAGCGTAGACACCCAAACATTCACTTGTACCCAGACACACACCACTCACTGTTTGCTAATCGTAGCTGCATGCATGCAAGTTTCATTTTTAGTGGTCAAAGCCAACAGCTTTTGCTGCACTGTTAGGTGTATTACACTATGAGTTAATGTAAGTTACTACAACACAACACTACACCACACTACAACACAGAATGTGACTGAAAATCTTAACCACTTACAACAGTGCAGCTCCAAATATACAAAATACTCTTATTTGGTTCTCCGGTTCTGGAGTTTGTGATTCGTTACTCTGCCAGACGGTGGCGGTGAGAACGGACTGCGTCTTGGAGGCTGGAGCAAGCAGTGCTTGGTGTCTGACTGTAGGAAGGATGGGGGCGTGGCCCTGCTAATGTGGTGGGCGTGACCCTGCTAATGTGGTGGGCATGACCCTGCTAATGTGGTGGGCATGAACCTGCTAATGTGGTGGTCGTGGCCCTGCTAATGTGGTGGGCATGATGCTGCTAATGTGGTGGGCATGATGCTGCTAATGTGGTGGGCGTGACCCTGCTAATGTGGTAGGTGTGAGCCTGCTAATGTGGTGGGCGTGGCCCTGCTAATGTAGTGGGCATGGCCCTGCTAATGTGGTGGGCGTGGCCCTGCTAATGTGGTTGTGGCCCTGCTAATGTGGTGGGCGTGACCCTGCTAATGTGGTAGGTGTAACCCTGCTAATGTGGTGGGTGTGGCCCTGCTTATGTAGTGGGCGTGGCCCTGCTAATGTGGTGGTCATGGCCCTGCTAATGTGGTTGTGGCCCTGCTAATGTGGTGGGCGTGAGGCTGCTAATGTGGTGGGCGTGAGGCTGCTAATGTGGTGGGCGTGGCCCTGCTAATGTGGTTGGGGCCCTGCTAATGTGGCGAGCGTGGCCCTGCTAATGTGGTTGTGGCCCTGCTAATGTGGTGGGCGTGAGGCTGCTAATGTGGTGGGCGTGGCCCTGCTAATGTGGTTGGGGCCCTGCTAATGTGGCGAGCGTGGCCCTGCTAATGTGGTTGTGGCCCTGCTAATGTGGTGGGCGTTGCCCTGCTAATGTGGTTGTGGTCCTGCTAATGTGGTGGGCGTGGCCCTGCTAATGTGGTGGTCGTGACCCTGCTAATGTGGTGGGCGTGACCCTCCTAATGTGGTGGGCGTGGCCCTGCTAATGTGGTGGGCGTGGCCATTCTAATGTGGTGGGCCTGGCCCTGCTAATCTGGTGTCACTGTGCCCTGACAGAGGGCTGCAGTATCACAGTTCCAAGTGACCTCCCAGGATCCTCTCAACATGTGTGAACTGTTCTGAGGATGTGGGAGATCTTACTAGACCACCTTCAGGACCACACGTGGGGTTTCTCCAGCTCATAGAGGTCCTCCCTGATGCGGATGCCTGAGACTGTAATGTGTAATGTGTAATGTAATGTGACAGTAATGTGTGTGCAAACCTACTGCTTCCTGAAGACCAATATTAGCTCACTGGACTTCGAGTTCACATTAAACAGAAGGTTATTTTTCCGATACAGGGATGCTTCCAGAATCTCTTTGGGCCGCTTTGTCATCGTTACGCTGACATCATTCTAGTTAAAATACCCAACATTATTTCATGATGTTAATGTTAAGATATTCTAACTTCTTAAAATGACCTGTGCTTAAGCACAGTTTAATAGAATTGTCAGCCAATGGTGAAACACTGCCCTCTAAAAATCAAGCTATCAGGACTAACTAGTTAACCAACTAAACTTAAAGAGACTAAATTAAACTAAAAACCCAAGTCACAGCTCCCACAACTCCCACGGCCTGCTCACCTTTAGCCAGACCACAGTGACCCTGATGTCAGTTCTGCAAAACCTCCACAGCTGTGGTTCAACAACTTCAAGGGCCCAAGAGTTCTGTTTGGGTTCTGGGTCCAGTGCTGCTCCCAGACGAATCAGAAGACATGTTTTAAAATGGTTAAACTAACAGAAGACAGTTGATTTTGTTGTATTGTAATATGAACTCACTGAGATACACGTCTGCCTTTACAATAAGCTAATAACCCCTTATTTGTTCTGTTCCTTTCTTCTGTTAAATAATTAAGGTCTGAATTTATTTCAATATATTTTTTCACATTTTTTGAGTATGCTCTGTAAACAATTTTTGAAAAATTTTTGATATGATTTGGTTTTATTTGCAGATGAACATAATCCCTGGCGGCTTCTACGATGGTCTCATGCTGTACGTTCACGCACTGAACGAGAGCTTAGCAGAGAGACAGGGCCAGCCCTCCAGAGAGAGCATCACCAAGAGGATGTGGAACAGAACATACCACGGTGAGCACCCTGCCCCCAAGAAACGTAGTAAGTGGCAGTCTGCCCCAGGGAAACGGGGCAAGTGGCAGTCTGCCCCAGAGATATCTTTATTGAAACAGGTTTATTGACAATTTATCACTCGCTCATGATTGAAAATGAAATATTCCGCACATTATATTTGCCAGGATCAACCACAGCACATCAGCAGCTTAAAGAGGAATATTTATATATACCATAAACCAAAGCATGTGTTTAGCTGTTGGCTGGACGGGATCATGCCTGAATATGTGAAGATATACTGTATAACCACACATACTGTTCATCTGAACCTCTAATAATGTTATTCTTTCCTTAAGAGGTTATTCACATGCTGTGCACTTGGAAGGCATCAGTAACGCGTCTGAAAGGCCCATCTGGCGATGTGGCTGTTATATTTCTGAGCTCAAACATGTTCCCCCAGTGCTGGTGATGAGAAGATGACATGATGATTCTTTCTCTGTCACTTGCTCTTTCGATGGCTTCACTAATGCTGGGAGGATTTGCTTACAAAATGACATCTGTGAGACCTGCTGCCAGGTATTACTTCAGTGTCTGTCTCGCACGGCACCTGGTCAACCATTCATTTTAATATACAGGGTCGAGGAGGGACGATGGAGACTCCGGACTCATCCCTGAACGGATGTTTTTTGTTTGTCTGTTTGTTTTATTGAGTCTCCTGTTCAGTGTTGTGTTTGCTCTTCCAGACCTGAATGAATTATTGAGAGGTCAGGGAGGCACATGTCTTCACAGGTGCAGGGACACGTGCAGGGACACGTGCAGGGACACGTGCAGGGACACGTGCAGGGACGCCCCCCCGACTCCATCACCAGGGAGCCATAAAGCAGAACCCATTCCAGAGTTAAGAGGACATGTGACTGAGTCCCCAGTTCCTTTCTGCAGGGGGAGTTTGGACTCCAGCAAACAGTCAGGTGTATTTATTCTGGAGCTCTGCAAACCCTGGAAAACAAATGATCATGTCCGGAAATCTGTTACAAAACAGAGCAGTCTGCACTTGTAGATGGTTGCTCCATTGTGTGTGTGTGTGTGTGTTTGAGGGTGTGTGTGTGGGTGGGGGTGTGTGAGGGTGGTGTGTGTGTGTGTGTGTGTTTGAGGGTGTGTGTGTGTGTGTGTGTTTGAGGGTGTGTGTGAGGGGGGGGGTGTGTGTGAGGGTGGTGTGTGTGTGTATGTGGGGGGGGGGGGTGTAGGGGGGGTGTGTGTGATGAGGGTGTGTGTGGGGGGGGGTGTGGGGGGGTGTGTGTGATGAGGGTGTGTGTGGGGGGGGGGGGGGGGTGGGGGGGGGTATGTGGGGGGTGTGTGTAGCAGGGCCTGCGTGTTACAACTGAGAGGAGCAGAAACACAACTGACTAAAACTCACTGCTTCTTCAGTTCTTGGCCACTATATTACCGAGGTCCATAGATTGTGGATTCATTCATGGACATACTGTGCTCTCCTGTACCCCGGCTCATCTCCAGGAGTGGAGACCAGGACTGTGACGGCTTCAGCCCAGAGCGTCTGCCTGTCTTTAATGGCCCTGCGGTCTGCTCACACTTATCTCTGATATGCATCTTTCCCCCGCTCACAGTTTCCCCTCCATCAGTTTCTCCCTCCCTCTCCACTTTCATCTCGCCATTCTCTTCATTCTCCCTTATTGTGTGACTATAAATCTCACCGTGTGCGGTTGACGTGGGGAGAGTGTTGGGCCTTGGTGTTGTGTACAGTCATAAGCTGTTCACCTGGAGGGGGCTCCTGAGTCAGTGCCAGGAATAAAAAGCGTAATCAGCAGTGATTCGTCACAGCTGTTGCCATGGCTTCTTAAGGAAGCTTGTTGTGACGGATCATCGTTTTGGCTTGTCCGTTACGTTCTCAGCCCTTTCTCTGTTCCCTCAGTCTCTAAGTTGCGTTCTTGTTGTAAAGGTGACTCGCCACCTTGCTTTCTCTCATTCCCTCTTTTCTCTGCCTTTTCACTATTACTTATTTGAGTGTCTATCTCCTGCGCCGCTTACTGGCCTACCTCAAGTTTTCCTCCTGCTGTTTATCTTCCTATCAGTTTATTTTTTATTTTTGGAAGGGTTTTTTGTTTTGTCGCGGCTTTTGCCTGCTGCCAGTTACTTCTCCTGGCGTCCTTAGTTTCATTTTCATGTGTTGTATTTTCCCATGTTCTTTTTGTTGCCTTTGTTATATTCCTCCTGTGCTTAGACGGTTGAGTTTTGTTGTTTTACGTGTTGTGTATTCCACGTTGTTTTCTGTTGGTATTTTCTCCCGTGTTTTTATGGTTGAGTTTATTTTGCGAGTCGAGTTTTCCGCGTCCTTTGAGTTTAGTTTTTCTACAGTGTGTGTATGTGTTTATATGCCCGCTGTGTGGTTTCTCAGTCACGGTTTGTCAGTGTGTGTGGTTATTGCATGCACACAGTCTTAAGTTTACTGGCGTTGCATCCTGCCTGCTTTAGACGGCACTTGGGTTTACCTCTCTCTGCATTTTCTGACGTAGTATGTACCGGTCGTACACTACTGTGCACTACCGCACTCACCCACAGTCTCTGTGTGCCATAGCAGTGCCAGGGCTGACATGATTATTACATATTCGATCGCGATGGTTTTCTCTGACTGCGATTATCGTTGCTTTATTTCAAAAGCAATCAAAGAGAATATGTATTTGGGTCTTATCACAACAAATGATTGAAAACAAAACTGATTGAGCAAAAGATCATGCGCTTGTTGATATCAGTGTGCATAAGTCAAATGCAAAAAGGTTTTATGGAAGATCTCTGGTGGGATTCCATAGTGCTTTTTTACATCTGTATTTTCTCTATGCAGCAGATGAGTATAGAGTTCAAACAGCTCCCTCCAGAGGGGGGGGGGGGGTCAGTATCAGTAGCCCACATATGTGTGCAGGTGTTGAAACATCTCCCTCCAGAGGGGCTCATAATCAGAACTGCATGTCTGTTTGGGAGAACGGACCCCATGTGATGTTTGTATTCAGACCCACTCTTATTAAACACAGAGAGGAAATTGCCTCCTCCATGGAGCGAAGATGAGACGGATAACTTTGATCTTCCTCAGTGCTCCTGCCTCTTCGTCATAATGGGCTGTTAAGCGTTGAGTCTCTGGTTAACGTGCACTCAGACCTCTGTGACAGATCCAGTGACAGGCTCCAGACCTCTTAATTGCAAGAGAGGGGATACTCTGACACTGCCGTCATAGCAGACAGTTAAATGTAAGTTGTAAGAGTTCTTTATTTTGCCTCTCCTGGTACGGCGCTGTCTCTGTCCATGGTGCTGCAACACTCCTCCACTTCCTGTTCACTACACAGCCTCATTTGCATATCCTCATTTGCATCCCATCTGTTGCACATTTCACCCCCCCCCCCCTCCTCTATCATCACCAGACCACTGCACACCATTTATTTATTAATCCCGTTGCACCATTAACAGTGACGTGAACGTCACAGTAGTGGCTGTTCACTTGTACAGTGGGTGTTTTTACACATCTGAGTCACCACAGGAATAGAAGAGATGTCTGGCCAGGTCAGTATCTTACCATGGATGAGTATCTGGAGAACTATGGACAGCAGATGAGCTGAAGTCTATACACTGTAGATCTAGCTGCTGTCCAAAGTTCCAGGAAGACACACCAATGCTAAACTACAGCTGTTCATTTTTGTATTGGTCTCGTGCCTTTGTTCGCTTTCTGAATCACAGACTGAATGATAAACAACTCTAAACAATGTCTAAACATTCTTCAGGTGTGTGTGTGTGTGTTTGTGGCATACACGCTATTCTCTCTCTCTCTCTCTCTCTCTCTCTCTCTCTCTCTCTCTCTCTCTCTCTCTCTCTCTCTCTCTCTCTCTCTCTTTCCCTCCTATATGGCTTTGACATTTCCAGACTGATAATGGCTAAGCTTGTTCATATCTGTTTAAATGTCAGCTCTGCCTTCCCCTGAGTGTGTAGCTTCACCTGTTCCTGCTGCAGCTACGTGGGGCCTCTCCAGCAGGAAATGAGACCCTGACCCACACTCTCCCCACACCACCCCGAACATCACTGGCAACACTGGGTAGACCACACAGGGCACAGAGATGACCTGACCAGGGCAAACGCAACACACAATCACGTCTAATCACCTGGATATGAGCAAAGTCACACACACACACACACACACACACGTACATACATACCACTGTCTACAGCCAAGGCATACCTTCTGCAAGATTAATATATAATGAACATTAGTTAACATGATTATGGTCTCTCTGTAAACAGTTTGTTTGTCCAAAATATGTTATCAGAGAGAAGCGTCAAATGTAAACAAACGAGGTTGCCGTGACTACAGCTGCAGTACCGTACATGGTGTCTTTGGCTACAGGGAGTTTAAATCCTTGGACAAAACTGAAGGAACAATGTGTGAAGAATGTGGGAAATAAATTACACTGAAACACCACATCAAACTACATAAGCACCTAAAACACCCGGATAGGTTAGTTTAGTTTACGCTAGCTGCTTAGCAATACGGCTAATATATAAAATACAGTTATTTTCAATCTCCTGTCTCTAAACTTATCCTGGTATTGACTTGAGACTGGACTTGGACTCCAGTGTAAAGACTCGTGACGTGACTTGGATTTGTATTTTGTGACTTTTGAACATCTCTGGTGTGTACACCTTTCAGCAGTGACGCGTATGTGTGCTGTATCTGGTAGATACTAGCCCCACCTGAGTGCAGGTGGTAATAGGTACTAGAACACATTTGTGTGCAGGTGTTAATAGGTACTAGAACACATCTGTGTGCAGGTGTTAATAGGTACTAGAACACATCTGAGTGCAGGTGTTAATAGGTACTAGAACACATCTGAGTGCAGGTGTTAATAGGTACTAGAACACATCTGAGTGCAGGTGTTAATAGGTACTAGAACACATCTGAGTGCAGGTGTTAATAGGTACTAGAACACATCTGTGTGCAGGTGTTAATAGGTACTAGAACACATCTGAGTGCAGGTGTTAATAG